>NW_017307144.1:173861-257168 GCF_000935625.1 Nanorana parkeri
TTGTAGGCAAATTAGCTATAATTTCGCACTGAAGTTGCTAGAGGGCCAGACCATTATAAATAGGGAAGCAGGTTGTTTACCACGACAGTAGAAGTGATTTTTTTCTGAAGATTCGGGTAAACAACGCGATTTAACAGCCTTTGAACGTGGGATGATTGTTGGCGCTCTGAGCCATGGAGCGAGTATCAGCAAAACAGCAGAATTTGTTAAATGTTCAAGAGCAGCTGTTGTTAAAGTGTTTAAAGACTGGACTGTCAGCCGAAAATCTGGGTCTGAACGTGTGAATTGTGGCCGTCAGCGACTAGTCAATGTTAGGGCAGAAAGGAGAGTGGCAAGACTGGTACAAGACAACAGAAGGGCAACAGTGCATCAAAATACTGCAGATCTTAATCAGAGATCCTCTCAAATGATCTCTGAATGCACTGTTCGCCGTACATGCATCGTATGGGATATGGAAGCCAAAGGCCTCTTCGAACACCTTTGCTGTCTGCAGTTAACAAGATAAAACGTCTCCAATTCGCACAGGAACACAAGGATTGGACAATCGAGCATTGGAAAAAAGTAATGTGGTCCGATGAATCACGTTTCCAGTTGCATCATGCAGATGGCAGAGTGAGAATTTGGCGGAAACAGCATGAAAGCATGCACCCCACATGCATGAGTACAACCCTTCAAGCTGGTGGGGGCAGTGTTATGGTTTGGGGCATGTTTTCCTGGCATGATTTGGGCCCTTTAATTCGTGTGGAACAACGTCTGAATAGCACAAAATACCAAAGTATTGTTGCTGATCAAGTTCATCTTATCATGTTGATGGCGTATCCCAATGGAGATGGCTTCTTCCAACAAGACAATGCGCCATGCCCCGGTACTCGTATTGTGCAGAAGTGGTTTCAAGAACATGATGAATTTACCTAGGTGGCCCCCACAATCACCAGATATCAATCCAATTGAGCATTTGTGGGACGAAGTTGAAAGAGCCATCAGGCAGCTGGTTCCACAACCATCAAATCTCACAGAACTGGACAGTGCTATTCATCAGGCATGGTGTCAGATTCCTCGCATCACCTTTCAACATCTCGTGGAGTCAAAGCCAAGAAGAATCGCCGCAGTATTGAAGGCAAAAGGTGACGAAGTACTGATGGGGTGGTCATAATAATCTGGCCACTCAGTGTATATGATATTATACTAGTTGGACATGCAATCCACCAATATAATCAGTTTAGTTATAGAAATGTGTTACGTCCCATTCAAAATTGAGCCCTTTAGGGATATAAGTGTCCAACTTAAATATCAAGAAGACTATTTCTCTTTTTGACAAGAGGGTAGCTTTGTGCCCTTCCCTAAGGGGTGAGCCCACTCTCTTTATGATCTGGCTTTTCAAGCTAGCAATGTTGCCCTGATGTCGTTCCCAAAAATGTATAGCAACATTAGTTAATTTATTGGTTCGGATATTTGGTAGATGATCTCTCATTCTATCACATAACCTCCTCTTAGTTTTCCTTACATACTGTTTGTGAGATCTTAAACCAGAAATAACATATACCAAACCCATAGTTTGGCAGTTCACTAATTGCCTAATTTCATATGAGATTCCATTTCTGTGAGAAGGTTGGTGATCCTTTCTATTGAAGGGGTGTGATGTTGTTTTGTAGTTCTCACCTACATGGTATTGGGAATTCTTTTCCAAATACGTTAGTCACTCCTAGGGGTTAACTACTTAGCCATCACCTGTGAGATAGGCAGTGATCCTTTCTACTGAAGGGGCATGATGCTGTTTTGTAGTTTTCACCTATATAGTATTAGGAATGTATTTCCAACTAAGTTCGGTACATCCGGAGGATAACTACTGAGGCATCACCTGTGAGATGGGGCAGTACTTGTAAAGCTCTACCCCCTTCCTATGGAGCTCAAGAAGGAACCTCAGGGCTTTCCCCAATGTGGTGAGGGAGTGGGTCAGATTGGGGATGCTGCTTTAACCCTCTTAGGTGTAGTGAGGGGGCGCAGTTCCCACAAGCATCATTTACCACGGGAAACAATGGGAGGAGTTACCAGTGTATTACCGCATATACTGGTGATTAAATACAGTACCCACAACCAAGGGTTAACGTATAACTCCCCACACTTTATCACATGAACCCCTGCGCAATTGCCTGGAGGAAGCTCCAACTATACACAGTGAGAGTCCAGAGTACAAGCAGTTCTATAGGAGGGTGTAATCTGTAGTTGAACCAGCAGATGGCGCTAGTATAAGGCTGTACAATGATCACAGGCTGTTAAGCTGAAATACTTGCAGTTGCGACGAGCAGTGCAGTCCTTGCCAGACGGGAGAGAGGTAAGCTGTGCTGACGAGCTGGGTACTCACTCCTGTGAGGTTTCACGGGTTCTAGCAGGTTGTGGCAGTTCAGTTGGGGGGTATGAGAGCAATTGCTCAGCGTACAGTTATCCATTGACTGAACGCCGAGCAATTGAATCTCCCTCGCTTTTAAGGAGGGAGCCGGCGGCCGTGGGCGGAGCGTGACGTCACTCCGTGACGTCTGAGCTGAAGGAGGGCCCGGGATCTGCGTCCCAGACGCTGCAGCTGGGAATGTCCGTGACAGTACTCAGCAGTTATAAGCACTTGGAAGAATAAGAAACTTCACCTCTATTATTATTATTATGATAAAGGTTTTATATAGCGCTAACAGTTTGCGCAGCGCTTTACAATATAAGGAAGACATTACAAACACAATACAATTCAAGACAAGATGGTAAGGAGGGCCCTGCCCCTGAGGGCTTACAATCTAAAAGGGAGGGGCAATTGATACATGAGGAGGTAGCTGTGTGGGGATGAATTGTCTGAGAACCTCTATGATTAAGCCCAGGTGATGAAGCGCATGAGAGGCGTTGGGAGAGATATTCTGGTGATGTATACCTTGTATTTTGAACGTTGCATGGAATTTACAGGAAAGTTGGATTTTTATGGACCTCGGTTTTGTGTGGCTGATTGGAGAGATAAGATACCTTGGCTTGTTAACTGCTAGGGTTATATCCCAATACAAAATTATGGTAATATATAGTTGTAAAAATGCAAATGTACTCTAGTTATGTTGTAATGTAGCAACAATAAAATGATATGTGATTTACATCTTGCTGATGCCATTGTAGCTGTGCCACAAATGGTGCTACACAAAAATCTGCACACTTTTCTATGTAAAATCCATCCATTTCTAACATGTGTGGTGCACATGTCTGCAATTTTCCTTACTGGGTTTACTTATATATCTTGAGCTTTAAGAATGTCTCCCGTTACTAACTAGCAATTTGACCTTGTGCTCTTGAATTAACAGTTACAAGAGATGAAAACTATCTTATCCGGAATGGTTTCCCTGTGCAAAGTGCTGACATTGGTATAGCCTTCATTTCTCAGCTCTCACCTGCTGCTACAGCACTAGCAGTGGCTACACAGTCTGATTTAGTACCCAGGCCAAAAACTGCCTAGCAGCTTACATTAGCTGCAAAAATGGAAACAAGGAACTGTGAGAAGATGAGCCTTTAACGCTTTAGGTCAACTTTTAGTTCTGACCTTCACAGTGTTGTAAATTAGATATAAATAACCATTGCTTGAAAAAAAAAAAAGAGAGAAGATGTGGAAACTGACTTTTACTACTGGTCTCTATAACTGCAATCCACAGCTTATATCATCTAATTGCTTGCTAATATGTTATTTTACAGTGGAATGAGCATAAGTAGGTAGTCTGAGCTTCTAAATGACTTGTTAACATGAAGTAAAAAAACAACATACATTTACTTAATGGTAGATTTACCTAAACAAAGACTGTAATCTGAACCTGATTTGTATTCCACTAATACGGTATAAAACTCTTTGCTTTCAATACACCAAATAATGTTGCAACCACAAGGGAAACTAATCAACTACATACATATATTTTACCAATATTAGGAAATTTACATTTTTATGTTGGTCGGATTTTTCTAGTTTATAAACTGATAATCTGAAATTGTGCTAAAATTAAAACTTGAGATGGTTCTCTAAAGAATCAAACAATACCACCCAGAATGATGTCGATTTGACAACAGTATCATGGAAATGAAGCTCCAAGTTGGTCATCTCTGGTCTTAATACATTTTGTAATAGTAACATGAATCTCACCAGACAGAGAGGGGACAAAGTCCTAAGGGAGCATGATGTCCAGTTTTTAATTTGCTGTTGTTACTTTTATTTACTTCTACTATAGTAATTTACATTGATTCTCATTTGAGGCCTTTTTGAATATTGATACACTTTTAATACAGAACATTGAAAAATAATCTTTTTCAAATCAATATTTAAAAAAAAAAATGTTTTTCCTTGTACACCTTTCATGCAGGTTAAATTGGTTCAATCCCTTTCTGGTTGTAGGTGTATGCACTTTGACACCAACTGTTGCCAGAGTTACCTGCATATCCAATGATGAAATTCTGGGGTTCCCTTAGGGATCAAGCTTTAGGCTGAATTTGCTGGTCTGGCCAGTCTTGGACAAAATTAGTAGTTGTTTGAAATTGATACCATTTAATGTGGAAATATTAATTGCGAATAATTTGCCAATCTTTTTAAATATCTTGCCAAACTCATAGGCATCCAGAACATTATTTCTGAGAGCCTTAAATAGCTCTTTTGATTTTGGCTTGATGACACCACATGCTAATAACAAAGAAAACACAAGACCCTAAAAACCTGAGATTTAAATAAGATTTAATTTGCATACTCCCTAAGGTGGTTTTAATCACTGTCACCTAATTTGGAGCATAATTCTAATGTCATGGATTTGTAGTAGTGGGAAATGTAGGACTTACTATTTCCATGTGATTAATCTGCATTTTTCTTTATTTAGATTTCAAGAATGAATACAAAATGTCAATTGTATGTGTTTTATCCAAGTATATCACAATTATCTGTAGGGACTGTTTGCATGAAGATCGATTGTTGGCCTGTTCAATTTGCAAGGGTGTACTATTTTTTTCACATGACTATGTATTTTACCTATGTATTTAGCTGTTTTCCTAGAGTTCAGTTTTGAAGGATCTGTACTGAAAGAATTATTTAACTGCACCTATGAATTTACTTGCTATTAAGTGTCTTTTTATTGACTTCCCTTTTCTCAGCTACTTAAGTCCATATGGACATCCTGGAGAACCTATGCTTTCTGATCGACTGGACATTACTATTAATGTCAGAGGTAAATGGCCTGTGAAAACCTTGAAAAGCCCAAGAGGCCAATTGGTATTTAATGGAAAACACATAATACTTAATCTGTAAATTGGCCAGTTAATCAAATACCAACCAGAAGAAACCTGCAACTTCCAAAGCCAAATTGCAATTTCTTTATGCTGTGCCAGTTGCCACTTTAAACATGTTATGGGCCACTATCCCAAAAATATAATATTCTAGTAACCGTAAGAGATTGATATATGTAATTATAGTATTTAATAGATATTAAAAGAAGCAATACTATCTGTTTTTTTGAACACCACCAATGTTCAAGACATTACAAGACTGACCAAAAGTGACAGCATACAGAGTAAAGGCAAGTCAATACACAAGTAAAAGCCTCCTTTATCGCCCACCTCCCCAATATTACCAATGACAATAATCAGTAGATCAGAGTTAGACATATGGAGGGTTAAATGGCCAAAGTATGTGTGTGACTCAAACTACAAAACTGATATACCACATTTATCCACATTTAGAAGCAAATGAGAGCGGATATATGAAGGCTATACCAATGTCAGCACTTTGCACAGGAAAACAATTCCAGGTAAGATGGTTTTCATCTCTAATAACTTATTTCAAGAGCACATGGTTAAATTCCAAGTTGGAAGTGTCATATCCCATAGGGGCTGCACATGGTTATTTTAATTTTACTTCCAAGATAATTAGATATTCTTTCAGCAAATAGTCGATTTAATGATCTTTGTTGCTTTCAATTTAAAAAAAATGTTCAATAAAATAGAGCTGAAGTTTTAGTAGACACATTCAAAGGACAACAGTAGTGGCACTGTTTCCTAAAGGAAACCTGTACTACATAAACGTGGAAGTTTCCACTGCTTAACTTTTCAACTGAAAAAGCTAGTTGGCTGTCATCGTGATCCAAAGGTTTCCATACTTTGAAGAAGTGTGCAAAAGTTCTGACTTTACTCTGACTTTGCTTGCCTTATGCTTATTTCTAGTCAGTGACTGAAAATATTGAGGTTGGAGACAACCATGCAACCAGCATATTCAGAAGCTTCCTTATTTCTCTCAGGGCCTGCTCACACCATAAATAAGACAACAAGGCACGCGTTTTTATGCCTTGAGGCAAGTTATGTTAGGTGGCCAATTCAAAATTAATGTGCTGCCAACACACTAACTCACTTAAGTGAAGGGCTATACAAAGCACACAGGAAATGCATCTCTGCACTGCGATATGTTATAGCACATGTTTTGTAGCACACTGTAGATGTGTTTTGGGGTGCAATTACCTTTGCATTGCAACGCACCTCACATAATCAGTGTTCTACCAGACATTGCAGCAATGCGTGTCCTAACAGGTCATGATGTTGAGAACAGGCCCTCAGTACAGTTTCCTTTAATGTCATCAGAGTTATTAATGTTATGAAAATATACACCTATAACAAGTTTAAAGAAATTTAGCGATAAAGTTGAAGATGAAAAACATTAATGATTTCAGCTTTCTACCTGCAAAAAAATCTATCTGGTCTTTTCACTACATTTGGTTACATTCAAAAAAGATATCAGTATTGCCTCTACCAGTCCTTTAGGCATATAAGTAGGCAAATTTGTAATTAAAGTCATAGTGTTAGTATCATTCAGTTTACATTGCAATTACACTAAAGCAGATAGCAATGTATATGTAACACATACCTAGTGCCTTTTAATCTTACTCTCCAGTGATAGAACATTAAGAAGATAATATAGTTAGTAACAATATAGATACCGAACTGGAAATCAAACCTATATTGTTACTGGAATGATTCAGGAAATACAGAAAAGATTGTAGACACCAATCTATAAATGATCATATTGTATTATACACTTCAAAAAGCTAGTGTCAGTTAAATTAATTAGGCCACATCTAAAGTTATCCAGAAACATGAGACCTCTGTCAGTCACTACAGAATGTTTTAACCACCAAAAGGTTGACATTTAGTATAGCAGTGACAGACAGAGGTCTTATGCTGATGTTATCTGTAGACAACTGACTATAAATTTGTATTTCAAGCCTATGACATTTACTGAATATTGGACTTTGAAATTTTAATTCTGAAAGATTTTGTCAATAAAGGAAAAATATAGTCAGTGAGCACAGATTTTTAGTCATTACTTTTATCTTTGGCATGTTTTTGAAATCTTTAACTCGATGTTGCATAATTTTTTTTAATTTCATACACAGATTTATTAGGGCGCACAATATCCGTATATCAATCAATATAATGTGACTAGCACAATAATGGCTTTTGGTCAATTACATATTTTTTTTCTCAAAAATTTATACAATTTTTCTTTCTAATTTTATTGTTACTTGTAAACATTGTAATTTTACCAACAAACATTATAAATTGCCTCCATGATACAGTATTTACAGTCTACTCTGGGCTGCCAGTGGCTGCTTACCTTCCGACTGTCCCGGTCTAAACTTGTATTGACCTGTTTAAGCAAGGGTGTGAAAGAGGTGTTTAATCCTCTATTGACCCATTCAGCTTTGTGTGTTCTGAATAGCAGATCAAATTGCAGGCTAGTTATATCAAAGTCACAAAATAACTGAGCAAAAGCAGTGAAAACCTGACATGAACCATAAACTTTCGTTTAGTTACCCCTTCTGCTATTGACTGGACTGATTGAAAGAAGCAATGCACTTTGTGTTAAGAGCATTTTGTTGAAACTCCTCTGTTGTGCCCTACTGTAAAACACTGGCACTGTATTTTGGTAACATGTGGCTTAAGGGGAACCTGTAAAGTGGTTCACTTTCACAGATCTGTGATCTCCAGGTACATGCTTGTGAGCACGACTTATCTCCAGAGCACACTGGGATTCCCAAAACCTGTTGTGTTCCGTTATAAAAATACTAAAAATAGCTTCCTTTGTCAAGCTCTGGCCCACCTTTTGCTGTCCAATGCACCATCCTATTGCTCAACAAAATGTGATGGGCAGGCTTGCGGGCTAACACGAAAGCTACTGAGAGGAGTCTGATGCAATTCAATCTAGTCTGTTTCTGGTCTAACCAAAAACATGTCTTTTCAGCAAGCACGCAAGTTATTAAAGATTATCCAAGAGTCAATAGGTTGAGACTCTTTGATTTTTTACTGTGATACACCATGCAGTGATTGTATTTAGTGACACTGCCAAATCATTGTTAATATAAACATAGAGAGTGAAATTAATCTGGGTAGACTGGTACAAAATATCAAAGCAGCACTAATATGCAGGAAGAAAAGGATGCATTAGTAGTATGGATATACAGGGCTTGAAAATTATAATTGAAAATGATAATCTGTATGTAATGAAGTTTTTTGAGCAGTTTTGTTGTGCACTACCAGTGTACCCCACATGTCATCTTAGGTTGTATTTTGCTTTCATACATTGCAACAGTGACATACCATACACCACAATATACTTATTTACTGTCCACAATACATTACATAATGTTTATTTGCCAATATTTACTGTTGCCATGAGCACCAACACTCGTTCCAAACTGGTTTATGATGTTGCTTTTGTTGCCTTTTTTATTAGATAACAGTCTGTTATGACATCCAGATACCACCTTAATTTCTCCTGTGCTTATTCCATTAAATTTTTTATGCTGCTGGCTTTATTATGCATTATTCCCTGTTTTTAGCCTTGATATTATCGCCACTGTGGTTGCTAAGAAACGCTTAGGGGAACTTCCCCACTGCTAGAGCCGGAGACCACGGCCCTCTGTCCCTTTCCGCGCACACGCGCCGGGTGACAGAGGCCGTGACTTGAGTGCACACTTCTGCCGCCACTGGTTAACAGGAAAGGCCCTGTGTTCCAGATGGTGCTCTCGCTGGTGGATTCTTGTCCGGCACCGAGTCACAGCCGAGAGGACGAGTTCATTTTCAAACCCTGTAAATTGCAAGGCTATAGTCCGGTCATGCTGACTGGTGAAATTGTTGACTGACTGGTGAGACACCCTAAAAGTTTTCAAGCCCTGTGACTATATGACAGCCCCATTTACACATCTGAAACTATTTAGTCACTATATACATATATTAGAGAGCATTAGTTTAATAAAGGGCTGTTCATATACATATTTGAAGGGGGAGAAAAAAAGAAAAAAACTTTTTTAGCAGATTTTATTTGAGAACCCATGAAACATATCCTTCAATTGAGACAAATAGAACAGAATCAAAGAACATGTAGCTTTTTCGGCACATTTACACCCAGGCCCAGGAATTTGTCATTATGGGGTTGGTTTACTAAAGGCAAACAAGCCGTTCACTTTGCAAGGGAATTTTCATTTGCAAGGAATACCAAATCACACGCATGGGATAAAAACAAACAAAAAAACCCCCAAAGAAATAAAATTGTATTTTGCTTGCATATGAATGGATACGGCCCTGTTCACACCAGGTGCGGATCAGTGCAGTCTCCGCACAAGTTTTAAATAGGCGGTTTTAAGTGTTTTTAATGCGTTTCAGCGATGAAATGCAATTAAAAACGCCCAAAAAAAAAACATTGAACAGCACGGTTTCATTGAAAGCAGTATGGAAACCGCACTGATCAGCGCAGAAAAAAAAGCTTGGGGAGCAATTCCGGCTGTATGGGATCGTTCATGTCGGCGGATCCGCGCGGCTGAACCGAACTGGTGTGAACGGGTCCTAAGGGAAGTCAGCAGAGATTCACTTAAGTGAAGGGAAAATTCCCTGCGGAAGGGTTACAGAGTCTGTCAAATTTTTATTACTATATCCTTATTGGGAAGTTATCTATCCTAACAGCAAGTGAGAGACATTTTAATTCTCCCCCACTATAAAACAATAGCTGGGTTTAATTCTCACAGAGCAGGTAACAAAATGTTATTTTTCAATCCCATACAACTAATTTTAATTGACAAGGTTAGTAATAACTTTGGTCAGACATTAACGAGTGGGTCTAAAAAAAAATCTCTAAAATGTACTGCCTTTGTATTACTAAAGCACTATTGATTTTATTAAAACACAAGAGGTACAGATGCCAAGCTATATTCTTTTTTATTTCCTATGCAAATTGGTTTGCCATACATTGTGTGCCCCCTGTTCTTTTCAAGTCATCCTTCACTGCTGCGGGTAGCCTTGGAATAATAAGACATACATTATAGTTGCACAGCACAAATGCTTCCTAGTGACAACACATCACTTGGCTTAAAGTTCAACTCCAGCATACTGATGTCAAAGCCATTGTTCTGCATTGTATGGATTAGAAGCATACTCTCAAGACCACTCAAAGTATCCCTGCTATGCCACTCTTCTCTTTCCACTCTCACAGAAAGTGAATGCTTCTGACCAAAATAGACTTTCACCCAAAAGGAAAAAACAATGTTCTTCAAAAAAAGCACGGTTGAAGCTGACTTTTCAGACAAGGGTAAAAATGAAAGAAAAAAAAAATATAAAAAAATTGTAAACATTGCCATCTTAGTAAGGTATACTGTGTGTATAGACATGACAACAGCATTGGAAGGATTGAATGGATTAAAGTGACATTAAAGTTAAATCTTAAAAATACATTCAAGTACCTTAACTGTTAACAAAACTGCAGCTTATTTGTGCATCACTGCGCTGTAGATCCTTAAATCATCTCTGAATTCATGCTGACACCGTCCTATCTTCTGGAGAGTGGCTACTTTTACTCCCCATGATCCCTGTGTGTGTTATAAAGTAGCAACCAGGGGCGGACTGAGCTGGTACATCAATCCACAAGCCGCACACAGCACCCTGCTGTGTGCGGCTTGGGTACCGGTTGCTGTGCGAGTGTGCGACAAGTCTACCACTAGCTGTGACATTGCCCAGGCCCAGCAGCTAAACATATGGTCCAACCTTTGTCACGTGACGGGGGTTGATGTCAGTGCTCTTCTGGGTTGCTGACACTGCCGAATACAGAGTCAGCTGCAAAGTTATAAGGAGCTGTAAGTGAGCATGAGTAAGAAGAGCACAAGGGAGTCAGTGGACAAGGCAGCCTGCTGTGTGCAGCTTGTTTACCGGCTGCTGTCCTGAAGATATAGACCAGCCATGTGATGTGGGTGGCAGCTGAAGCACCAAGGAGAGTTTCCTTCCAGGGCCAGGCTGGGGTGAATGGAAGGTGACTGTGCTGAAGAGGTTCCAGGTGAGTGCAGCCAAGGGTCCTGCAGGGGACATCCTGAGCTCAATACAAACGTGTTATGTAATATGCCTGCTGCTGTGTTCGAGGCCTTGTGTACCCTTAGGGTCAGTGCCCATGTTATGTGCTTTTTTGTGACACTGCTGTCAAAACTAAATGTACAACATATACATTCCTATTCACCTGTACATTCACTCCGCTTGAGGGCCCGTTCACACCCCCTTCTGCCCAGAACGCAGGGAAAGTCTGATTAAGTGATCCAGTGTGTTCATGCCACGGGACTGTGGGATGAACATGAACGCACTGGATGGTGTGAATGGGCCCTTAGTCATAAAGCATTGATTTTGTCTTCATATAATGTTACAGGTTGTGTAGAAATATTGTAATGGAATAGTACTTTGTTATATACTACTGAGAGTTGCGTTATTTACCACTGCGCTCTGCGTTCTTTACTCCTGAGCTCTCCATTTTTTTAATTACTGGAAAGTGCATTCTTTACTCCTGTGCTCTGCGCTCTTTACACCGGAGCTCTGCGCTCTTCGCCACGGAGCTCTGCGCTCTTTACATTTGCAGCAATTCTAAATTAACAGCAAGGCTCAGAACAGAATCCATTGCAATGATATGCAACCTTTTTTTCCTTTTTTATAGTTTTTAAATAGCTTGTTTTAGATGTTCACTGGGAAATGCATTTTATATGCCCAGGGCAAAAAAGATACACCCGTTTATATACAGGAAACTATAAAGCTATTTCTTAATGATTAAGTGTTACATTTTGAAATCTTTATTTAACAAAGTTTGGCAGTATAATAATAATAATGAAAATAATAATTATGATTATTGTTATTATTATTATGAGGAGGAAGAAGGAAGGAAGAATAAAGAAGGGAAGATGAAGAAGGAGGAAAGAAGAAGAAAGTGAAGAGGAATACCCAACATTACCTTCGCCAATCCAAAACAGCATCTGTACAAGATACTTCAATGACTGTCTGATTTAGTTATTTTATGTGCTCTGGATTGGTTTGTCAAAAAAACAAAAACAAACAAAGAGTGTAATGTTCTAAACTTTCATATTGCAAAAGTAATAGAATAGGAAATTTAATTCCCCTTAAAGAAAAAAAAAAACCTTACATACTAGACTACTTTTCAGTTAAACATGAGATCTTTCTAAGCATATATAACTAACCACTTGCCGTCTGGAGCAATTTCTTACTATTTTCACACACATGATAAAAATCACAATTTTTGGCTAGGAAACAGCATAAAACCCCCAAACAATTTTATATTTTTGGAAAGCAGAGGCCCTGTAGAATAAAAACAAATGCCAGTTGCAATTTCTTATGTTGCACGGTATTTGCGTACATTTTTATCCTGAAAATACTGGTTTGATAAACAACACAAAAATTAAATTTAGTGCACAGAAACAGAATATAATACCCAATGTTTGGGCAAAATATAAAAGATGCGGTCATGTTGGGTAAATAGATACTAAACTTGTCAAGCCTTAAAAGCCTTGCGGTTACCCGTGAAGCCGCTAAAATGTAAATACCGCAAATTTCCCATAGGGGACACTTTAAAAGCTTTTACCGCTCACCAGTTTAGTGCTAACAGTGATAAATGGCTCTAGAATTATTGCTCTCACGCCGACATTCATGGCGATATGTAACATGTTTAGTACAATTTTCGTTTTTGCATGTAGGGGCAACGACGCATGTTTGCGTATGTATGTGCATGAACGTGGGGGACTTTTTTGTGTGCTTTTTTTACATTTTTAATGATTGAAAAGTTGTTGTTTTTTTACACTAACTTTATTGCTATCACATAGGGGGCCCAAAGAAGCTAAGGAAGCAAAGATCTTCTTCTGGCTCTAAGAGCCGGAGAATGTAAACAGTGAAACCGGAAGTGATGTAATGCACATCACTTCCGTGTCCAATGATCAGAGGAGAGATCAGCAGCTGGAAGCCTGCTGATCTCTCTCTCCGATCGCTGCAGGGAGACCCGCTGTGCCAGTCATGCACGGGGGACAGTGGAGCAGGCAGCACATTCTTGTCAGCAACAGAAATATCTGATCGAAAGGGAATCTCTTTTGCTTTGTGTTTGATGCAACACCGTTGAAAAAAACACTGGCAAAATGCCATTAAATGCACCTTGGAGCCTCAACTACCTCTCTGCAAGCTACACGTTCGAAGTTAACATAGACAATTACTGGAGATATGCAAACGGTAAAAAAGAAACTCACTCTGCTGAAAAGAGTTTTCTTGTTGTGAACTGTGTGTACATTGTGCTACATTGCCACTGAGCAAAGAACTGTGAAAATTGCATCAGCAGTACTTTCAATGGACAGTGTACCATCTGCTGAAACTGTAATCTTTATCCTGGGGAAAAACTCAGTAACCACTGTAATCCTGCTCACATCAGACTGTGCAATTAGTGTAAGTTACGCCACTTAAAAGGCACAGTGCACTGATGTATATGTTCTGAATCTGCAGCATTGAATATTTGCTGCAAGCTAATGCTGCCCAGCAATGGGCCACTGCCATGCAGCAACAGGCTTATCAGCAGAACCTAGCACAGCAGAAAACGTTCTTGGCACAGCAGCAAGAAACTAATAGACTGTTGGCTGTCCAGAAGACCCTTAAAGGGTAACTCCACTTTAAAAAGATTTTTAAAAAATAATATAGCATATACAATTGTTGAACAAGCCATTTTGTAATTTCATGGTATTCAAAATGACCTTTCCATTTAAAAGTGTAGCTGCTGTAATCAACATGTCGCAACACCTCTCCTTCACCGCCATGCAACGGAAGAAAAATGGGTGCCTGCTGGCTGAGCTCATCCACGCTTTAATGTACACTCCTCCACAGTATAAATAATCCAGCCGCATGCTGCTTGTCATGCTAAAAAAAACTTTTTTCAGACTTGAGAATAAGATCAATAGGCCTCATCAGCATCTCACAGTGGCCTACGTAGACAATGTAGTGGTCTTTAGCACTGGCTGGTGATTCATCTACCCAGAGTACAGGCCGTCCTCCACCATAGCTCTAGAAGAGGTATGATATCTTGATTACCACCACTGGGCAAAAGTAGAAGCAATTAGGGATTGGCCCACTATCATGTGCAAGAAGCAAGTTAGTACCTTCTTGGGTATTGTGGGATACCTTATCAGCACCTTTAACCAATCAGACTTTCAGAAACTGATGTTCCTAGTGTAGGTCTCAGGGCTGTTTTGTCACAGGTGGTGGGATATATTTGAGTCCATAGCCAACAACAGCCAGAAGAAACTATAGTATTGCAAAGCGATGGAGTCACGTCGGGTAAATAGATACCAAACATGTCAGGCCTTAAAATGGTGTCTGGCTATTAAGTGGGCACTGGAGGCTTTGCAATGTTATCTATTGGGGTGCTGATTTAGAGTAATTACAGACCATGCTCCTCTACAATAGATGGCTCAGGCCAAAGAATGAATCCTGAGAGTCACCCACTGGTTCCTGGCTCCCTAAGATTCCTCTTTCAAGGATGAGCATCTCATGAGAAAAATGCAGGTGCCCTCTCTAAAGCCCACAGTTAGGTAGCTAGTATCCAAACCCACAGGTTTAAACAGAGGGAGAGGACAGCATTTAGCAAACAACCCCATTGGGTCCATGACCCAGTGGGGTTATGGATGGGGTTTACCTGCCACCTAGACTTTGGAATTTTATGAGATAGGTAGGGGGCTAACCACTAGCCACACCCTTTTCCTCACCTAGGGTATATTTTAAATGTTCTCTGGGATGTGAGGTGGCGGTGTGTGTTAGCTCAAGAGACTGCAGTACACCCAAATTGTCTCAAAACTAGCCTGGAGGCTGAATATTTTGTTGTGTATTGGACTATATTGCAAGAGCGCTGCAAGGTATCTCACAGAGAGAGTAGAATTATTTTTGTTTATGTGTTTCCCAATAAAGAAGGAGTAACAGTTTAATACAGGAATCTTATAAGCACATTTTGCACTTAACAATTCAAATTTAGCATTGAATTGTCTTGGAACAGAAACATGAATCTCACAAATGTAATCTTAGACTATTGTACATGGCAGTACAATGTGCCTGAAGTGACCTTTTAGTTTCAGTGAAGATGCAAAAGTTGACTGCATCAAAATACTCTAGAATAACCATGGTTAGGTGTATCTTAGCATGGGTGTCCACTAAATTTTCTGATTTACGATGGCTCTGATTTCAAGTGAATAGTACTCTATTAAGTATTTTCTGCATGGTAACTATATGTAACCAATCCTATGATTTACTTGAGATAGTTAAAGCAATCATGTGGTGGGTAAAGAGGTAGGAAACAAACCAAGCAGAAGAACATAGTTCACAGACAGTAAAAACTGCTATTACTAAAAATATATTTAATATCCCCCCTGCCCCAACAGACAATACCCAGGCATGCAAACAGTTCACTCAAGCCCCATGAATTGCATTGTGTGGGGCAGTAGGGGAGCAAGGTTTTTTCTACATGGAGTAACAATGGAGTAAAAAAAGAGGGGTTAAATATAAGTAAACTGTGTGGGCAAATGCCTCTCTTTTAACAAAAAATTTAGTTAAAGTGTATTAATTATGGCACTGAAATCAAAACTGTGTACCACAAAAAGCAAAAGTTGTAGAATTTGCCCAGTTGTACCAAGCCACGTCATGGGACCTAATTGTAAAGAAGATGCATACTGAAATGTGTACACAAATTTGTTGAAAGCCTGTTCACCAACCATTCTCAGCTAAATTTCTATGGGATCAAACAGCTGACTGTCGAGCATTTTTTTTTTTGTCCAATTACATGTATTCCATTCTATAAATCTGACATATAGAGTGCATTCAGACCCCCACTTCACTTTTTTATGTGTGTCCCAATAAAGAAAGAGTAACAGTTTAACACTTTTTTTGAAAAAAGTGAAGGGGGTCTGAATACTTTCTGAAGCGCACAGTGCGCAGAAGTTGTCAACTGTCTGCAGAGTCAATAGCTACAGACCTCCAAACTTCATGTGGCCTTCAGATTGGCACAACAACAGTGCCTAGAGAGCTTCATGGAATGGGTTTCCACGACCGTGCAGCTGCATCCAAGCCTTACATAACCAAGTGCAATGCAAACCGTCGGATGCAGTGGTGTTAAGCAATTTCATTATCCAAACTTTGTGGGAACAGTTTGGGGATGGCCCCTTCCTGTTCCAACATACTGCACACCAGTGCACAAAACAAGGTCCATAAAGACATGGATGAGCGAGTTTGGGGTGGATGAACTTGATTGGCCTGCACAGTCCTGACCTGAGGCCTGACCTCAACCCAATAGAACACCTTTGGGATGAATTAGAGCGGAGACACTCAGCAAAAATGAGTACACCCCGACAGATAGAAAACCTTTACTTTCCTTTCAGAATCAACAGTTTCTATGGGACACTATACTACAAAATACCCCCACAAATGTCACCAAAAAGGCCTGAGAAAGAAAATCATTTCTTTACACAAGAAAGGTGAAGGCTACAAGAAGATTTACTTACAGCTTTACTTATCAGTCAGAATACTGTAGCAAAACTGATACAAAAATGTAACAAAGATAGAACTGCAACCATCTCACAGAGACGCCCAGGCCGTCCAGGAAAATTAACACCTCGACAGGAACGTCTTCTGATGAGAAGGGTTGAAGAAAATCACCATGCAGGTTCACTGCAGTTAGCTAAAGAAGTAGAAAGCCAAACTGAGGTGGTTGTTTACTGTGACACAATACGGCGTACACTGCAGAGGAATGGCATGCATGGGTGTCGTCCACGCAGGAAGCCTCTCCTAAACCCCATGCACAAAAAAGCCTGCCTACAATTTGCTGAAAAAGAAGCAGACTACTGGGACTCTGTACTCTGGTGTTGTAAGGGTCGTACCTGGGTGAGGTCGGGTGCCGCCGTCCGTCGCGGGCCTGTGCAGACACGTCGGGTCCTCTCCTCCTCAGGTCGCACACAGCAGGTGACGGCTCCTGGTGTCAGTGGCCGGAATCGTGCTGCGCAGGCGCGTTATCGATCGCCGGCGCCTCTCTCTCTGCCGGGAGATGCGTCCTGCGCAGGCGCGCCCCGTAGCTCCGCCCCCTCTAGAGCGAGCGCTCGGCTTAAAGCCTCCGCTCGTTAGTTGATCGGCGTCCCACTATTGATGTAGGTGGACGCTGATCAACTCAGCACGCCACACGCTCCCTGGACCTTAGCAAGCCGTATCACTGCCGCAAAACAGCAGGCTCCAGCCAGTGTCTCTGCAGTCAAGCCAGCTCCAGCCTGTGTCACTCTGCCACGAACTCCAGCAGAACAGCAAGTATTTGATGTAGAAGGAGCAAGCTGGCTCCAGGTCTCAGAGACCAGACAGGATTATTGTCAGCTACTTCTACTTACCAACTGCTGTACTGTTCTCCTCCTGTTAAATCATCAAATCACCATACTGCTCATCTCATGGTGATTTAGCCGTATGCTGTACTGTTAGTTATGCAAATGCTGTGTTACTCAAATAATACTGATTAGCCACTGCTGTGTTTCTCATCTAATGCTGAACTTAACCATTGCAGTACCTCTCAGCTAAGGCTGAACTTAACCATTCCAGTACTGCTCATCTCATGCAACCAGACCATTGCCATACTGTTTAGATCATACGGGTTATACCCACTGCTGTGATTAACCAGGTATAACCGTGTCTACTCAGCATCCTTAAACCCAGCGGGGAAATGATGTGAAGCAGCTCCCTCTCAGTCTCATACAAAAACGGGGCACGTGAGGGCAGCTGTTACTCTGATACCCGTACCCAGATACCGCAGTTGTGATCCATATAGCAATAAGAAGACCCGGTCCGGGGCGATTGTTACAGGTATGATGAGACCAAGATCAATGTTTTTGGAACTGATGGCTTCAAAACTGTATGGCGTCACAAAAGTGAAGAGTGCAAAGAAAAATTCATGGTGCCTTCAGTGAAACATTGTGGTGGCTTCTGTGGGGCTGCATGAGTGCTGCTGGTGTCGGGGAGCTGCATTTAATTGCAGGTATCATGAATTCACAGATGTACTGATCTACACTGAGTGGCCAGATTATTATGACCACCCCATCAGTACTTCGTTGGGCCACGAGATGACTCCACGAGATGACTTCGTTGGGCCGCCTCGTGACTCCACGAGATGTTGAAAGGTGATGCGAGGAATCTGACACTGCACTGTTGCCCTTCTGTTGTCTTGTACCAGTCTTGCCACTCTCCGTTCTGCCCTAACATTGACTAGTCGCTGACGGCCACAATTCGCACGTTCAGACCCAGATTTTCGGCTGACAGTCCAGTCTTTAAACACTTTAACAACAGCTGCTCTTGAACATTTAACAAATTCTGCTGTTTTGCTGATACTCGCTCCATGGCTCCGAGCGCCAACAATCATCCCATGTTCAAAGGCTGTTAAATCACTTCTACTGTCGTGGTAAACAACCTGCTTCCCTATTTATAATGGTCTGGCCCTCTAGCAACTTCAGCGCAAAAGTATAGATAATTATAGCTAACTTGCCTACAAACATCAGGTGGTCATAATAATCTGGCCACTCAGTGTATATTGAAAGAGAAGATGATACCATCACTCTGTGCCCTTGGTCGTTTTGCACTTTTCCAACATGACAATGATCCATAACATACATCTAAGGCCACTATTGCATTTCTGAAGACGAACAAGGTGAAAGTGATTCAGTGACCAAGTAGGTCTCCTGATCTTACATAGTTACATAGTATTTGGGGTTGAATAAAGACATACGTCCATCAAGTCAAACCCATATAGGTCCACGCATCATCTCATTCTTAGGGATACTGGTATCCCTGGATATTACGGTCGCTCAAGAAATTGTCCAAACGTTTCTTGAACAAATCTACACTCTTGGCTGAAATCCCTGCCAATGGCAGTGAGTTCCAGACCTTAACCGCTCTTACTGTAAAGAACCCTCTTCGCCAGTCCTAACCCAATCGAACACCTATGGGGAATTCTGAAGACACAAGTTGAGCATCACTCCCAATCCAGCATCCAGGCTCTAAAGGTCTTTCTTGAAGAATGGACAAATATAGATGTTGCAATATGTCGCCAACTTGTTCATTTCATGCCTAGAAGACTTTGTGCTGTCCTTACAAATCATGGAAGTCACACAAAATACTAGAGTATTTTTTGTTGTGGGGTGTATTCATTTTTGCTTTACCTAATTTGAGTAAAACTGAAGATTCTGTAATCTAATTTATATTATTAACCTTACATTCATGCAATGAGTTAAACACATGTTCTGTAAAAATTTTGGAAGTTGCTCTTGTGTTCACTGAGATACTGATTAAAATCTTACTGTTCAAAGGGGTGTACTCATATATGCTGAACACTGTGTGTATATTTTCGTTATGGTAAGAAAATTTAACAGCAGTTAGATGGTAATGTAAACAAGGATGGAACTTATTCTAGTCCTGAACAAAATAAAAAAAGTTTTATTAACAAAAAAAGATCCTGAGAAGTTTGATTTCCTTCAGATTTCATATACTTCAAAAACAGGATGTCTTGCTGCACTCCTAACCAGAGTAACCCCAAGCTGGGTGGGTGCTTGTAGTGACCACGGAAGGCACCGTGTGAATCACAGAATAAAGGAATAATGTCACCAGCACACCAGTTTTTGTTAGTCAATGATCCATTTTAATGGCACATTGCCATCCAATACACAAGCGCTTTCGGGGCCGCAGGTGGTCCCCTTCATCAGGCTCAGAATGACCTGAGCCTGATGAAGGGGACCCCCTGCGGCCCCGAAAGCGCTTGTGTATTGGATGGCAATGTGCCATTAAAATGGATCATTGACTAACAAAAACTGGTGTGCTGGTGACATTATTCCTTTATTCTCAGATTTCATATATTCGCAAATTATAGTTAAATACTATTTTAAACTCCTTTTTATTACAATATTCCTATAGGGTGAGTAAATTCTGCAGCATATCTAGAAGTGTATTTCATATGCTAGAAAGTAAGCACAAAGGGGGAACATGATGTTCTGATGAAGGGGGCGTGCCCCGGAAACGCGTTAACGTCACTACACACAGGAATCACCTAGTGGACATCTTACTGCCTGTCAGCTCTTATTCAATGGCTGTGTGACACTCATGTTTGTGAGTACTATTCTGTTTTTACTTCATGTTCATGGAAATAAAATTGACCTGCACCAGGAAAGGCGCCCCCTTTGTGCTTACTTTCTAGACTCTCAGCTTTCCCGGCTTTTTTGGGGCAGCATCCTGCAGTATGCCCAAGAGGATTTCCCATTGAGGATTGATAGTTTGTGGAGCTTCACTGCTTTTACTTTGTATTTCATATGCATTACAAGAAAGGTTGGGAACCGATAAGACACAACGTGCAATTGTGTTAAGCAAATGAGAAAATTGGTAGCTGTACAATTAACTTTAATAGTTTTTGTTAAATAAATAACAGTTTGGACAGGTGATCTTTTGTAGTATTTTATGGCTACAAATACTGCACAGAAGACAGAGAGCCATCTCATATATGGCAAGCAAATGACCGGAAGAAGCAGAATGTGAGATCTGCTTTCAATTATCATGAGCATGACTGGACTAAGCCTTGTGATGTACTGTGCAGCTAATTAGGCTCACATTGTTGGCACGTACAGCTGGTGAAGACCAAACTATTGTCAGATTCTGCTCATTGATGTGAAATGTGCTCAGTCTAGTCGTCCGGAATGTCTGATCTATTATGTATTTTTGCTGACAGACTGTCTACCAATCTTCCCTCCCTTAAACATCCTATACACCTCCTATCTCCTTTACTGGCTAAACCCATGTCATATTACATTTGAAGGTACATAATTTAACTACAGATGTCCGCCAGAAGATACTGGCCATATATTTAGACACAGTATCATATTTGTTTGCTAGGTAGTATGTCGTGATTATTTTCTTTTCAAGACATAAATACATAAGGGTCTTGTTCACCTTGAAAAAGGACATTTATCTTCCTTGTGCATGTTTTCTGATCTCTGTAAGTGCCATTGAGGGACAGCCCAGGCGTATGGTATTGCCTGCTGTTAGCAAATGATCTGTGACAATACAGCAAGTGAGCTTTATGGAACCCTCAGGGGCTGTGAGAATCCTGCAGACTTAGTCCTCCCTCTCAATTCGTTAGTTTGGCTTTTATAGCTCCCTTGAACCATTTTCTTTCTTTTCTATCAAATTAACTTCTGCACTATTAGAGCAGAGTTTGATGGGCCTTAGAGCTATGGGCATTAACATGGAAAGCAAAGAAACTAGTCCATAAAATTAAGCAACATTATTCTAAAGTGATAAAACATTGTATTTTGTAGCCAAGAAAAAGAAACCACACAGTATAAGGACAGACATAGAAGATCAACATTAAAATGTAACAGTTCAGAATTCTTTATACAGATTTGCAAAATGCAAATCCGGATGCACTTATATATTATGTGCTGCAACACTTACTTTTGATAGGAGGTCATAGTTCTATAGTAGAAGTACCAGCTGCTGTGAAGGCATTGCTGAAAAAGCTAGCCCTAGTTTACACAGCACAAATGCTGCATTTAAAATTGGCCATGACCATAAAATGTAAATGTTTCCCTATCCCTGCCAGCATCGTACAGCGCTGGCTTCAGGCCCCTGTAAACAGACACCCTGCGGCTTTACAATGGAAGCGATCCTGGTTGCTGATCTGCAGCTATATTCCTTAAATGGGATGGTAGAGTTGTTGTCTCCCAATCCAACACCCGCCTTCTTGCTTCCCGGGCCTGGTACCAGCAACCCGGGTGTGGCGGGAAGCAAGATTGTTCACCAATCTCCTCCCCGCTGAATGGAGCTGGTAGCTTCTTTGAACTGGAAAGGTGACCCTAGGAGTCTATTGGACACCTGTCACCTGAAAGAGAACCTGTCACTGCTAATCTGCTATTACATAGGTGGGTCAGTGGCTTCTGAGCCCCCTTATGTGATAGCAATGAAGTAAAAAAAAAAAAAACAAAGTTAATAATAATGAACTTATTATTATATTATAATAATAAATGTAACATGCAAAAAAAAATAGGTCTCCACCTCTGCAAACGCGCACATACTGACGTCAACACGCCAGGTGCGCCTATGTATGCCAACGTCAACTACACATGTTGGGCATCACTACGTGCGCCAGAATGAAAACAATAATTCTAGGGCTAATGTTCACAGTTTACTCTAAACTAAAGACCTGTACAGGCTTTTAAAGTGTTGCATATGGACATTTTGGGATGTTTTGTAGTTGTTTCATGGGCAGAGTTGTTTCAAGGGTATCATATTGTGTAGCCCCACTGTAAGGGATAAGTTTTATTCTGACAGAGTTCTTTAACATTAGCAGTTTGTGCAAGGAAATCAGAGACTTGTAGGTATTAACTTAAGTATACTTTTAAAAGATTACTATTTGAGTAAACCCCCTCCTCCAATATAAATGTTATTGGAACAGTCTAACGAAAACTGATATTTCAGTTTTGGATAGATGCTGACATTTCCAAACACCCATGACCATTACTCACAGCTGGGGTTCCTGAAGGGTATAACAAGCCACCCATATCTGCACATAGCCAAAAAAAATAATAATATGTAGACTGACCCATTTGAAATAAATGTATTAAAATGCAAATATGCAGTTTAATGAAAAAAAAAAAGTGGTTCCGAATTGCAAATAGTCTCTTTAACTTCAGAGATTAGGTAAGGCACTTCATTGTCTATGTGTTATATCTATGATGTATAAGTCACAAGAACAAAAATGGTAGAAAGACTGGAGGAGCTTTTAAACTAGATAATGGGGGGGAGGGAATAAAAATACTAAATTTAAGTTATAATAACCCTACAATAAAATCAAATAATAAAGAGGAAATTATTAAAGGGGTAATTAGTGGGCTCACTCCAGTCACTAGTGCAAAAGCAGTGAATATATTAAATCCGATAACAATAAATAATAACACACTTAAGCCTGGCCAACCAATATCAAGTAAACCTTCTGTCCATAAGACAGGAATTAAAAAGCAGATAAATGCTAGACAAAAACAGCAAAGGAAAGGCAAATTTGTGTGTTTTTGATATTATTCTCAGTGGTTCCACTTAGTGTGAAAACTTGGTAATGCATAAAAAGAAATAGTGCTTTTGTACTATACGCACAAAGTTGTTTATAGGCTGATAATGATCCTTCAATTGTCAGATCATAGTATAAAGTCTAAGATTTAATCAATATGTCCTAATACTTAAGATTGTTAAAATGGGGAAACAAAATATTATATTTATATAAGAGGAGATCATACAAATGCCATGCAAATAATTTCCCTTGTAGGAACTTAAAACAAGTCCTGAGTGCTGCAATGCAAGAGTGCCAACCACAATGCTGCTACCAACCCATATGAAAAAACTGGAGTCTGGGATCAGATAACTTATAAGAAAATTGTAAGAAGATGCAATAGGTGCAATCTTGTGACAAACTGCACCTGTACAGAGCAGGAACGACACGGGTGCCAGGTACTTCTGTCAGGATCCTGCAGTTCTAACTTGTTGGCAGTAGATTCTAAGCACATAGAGATTGAAACATGTAACATAATCACAGTGCCCCAAATGTTTGAGAATTGGATAGAAGTTCTGACTCCCACTGGCTCATCCAATGCTAACCTGAATTGTAATCTGCCCCTTTCCCTTGGCACATTTGACGCCAAACCAAATTCGAGGCATGGGCCGAGTGAGATGCCATACTCATGGCAGCTTGCTGGGTCACTGCTGAATGAACAAAGTAGAACTCCACACGGCCAAAACTAAGGTGTAAACATTTGAAAACAATTAAATGATTTGGTTCTCCAATATGTTCTCTTATTTATTATTATTAAATGTGTTTTCAATAAACAGTATTCATTTTATCTTTAATTTCACTAACCTTTAGAGCTATTAAAAAGCAATGTAATTTTTTAATGAGCTATTCAGCTATTTTAATCTTACTCGATTCTAATCTTATACTAATAGATTGAGTACAAGTCCCCATAGGCCTGACAAAATAATAAAGAGCCATTAACATAATTGGCACCTTCAAGGAAAAGGCTTCACAAACTGCAATTAATTATGCCTTACTTCTGTATACCAGTAATTTAACATTTCTTAATTCGGAGAACATTCTGTATCTATAGCAGTTCAATGGTAGAAGCAACTGCCATGCATATTAGCCAAATAATTCATAACTCAAGTCTTCCCTCAGGTTGACTGAAGAAATCAGATGATTCCTTCTGTTAAAAGTGTCCAAAGGCTGTGAATGGGAATGCCAACCTTAGCTTAATATTGACAACTAAAAACATAGGAAAATCAGCACCTGGAATTTATGGGGACAATTAGAGGACATCTTTGATGTATTTTTTTGTCTCTTATTCTAAACCTTTTTCTTGAACAACATGCATCTAACATTTATGCATATCTACTGTAAGGCTATACAATCTACTATATTTATAGTTACACTTGTACTGATGACTTTGGAACAACATGTACCGCAGCACTCACAGGAGTTGATGCTTTGCTATGTCTTGGTTATGTGAGAATAGAGAGCTTTGTAGTACTGACCTAGTACCTTGGAGTAAAAACCTGCCATTGAGTTCTCAGATACAAAGGAAGCATCTTAGAAGCAGTTTACACATTACACTTCTGAACCTGGCATTCATAATTTACTTATGAAATGGTATTAAGGAAAATAATTCTGCATATAAATCAAGAAATCTACAGCCCATTTATCAGAAAATAAGTATATAAAGACACTCTAGAGTGAGCTACCAGATATAGGGTTCAGGACCTGTTCTGGGTGACACTCTGTGCTTCAGTTTTATCCCGTTGTGTCAAAAGAAAGAAAATGAAAAGGCTTTTTTAGGGCACAGATTGCCTGTTCACAATGAATCTAATTCTGCATCAAAAGCACGGGAGATAAAGCAGCTGGCTCCAGGTCACACGTCACACAGAGCCATTACTTTTCCCTCTGTGATAAGAATAATGTCACAGTGTCTCTGCAGATACGCTTCACGATCCCTACGGTCCTAGTACCAACTCAATTATTTCAATGCTCTTAAAGTGCTGGGTGGCAGGCGGTTAGAGCAAACGTGGTTAACCCTTCCTAATACCAAAACCACATAAGATACAAGGTATTTATTACCAGGTTTTAGAAGCTTGGCACTGTGATAAAATGTCAATGTTCTGAAACAATTAATCAGAGAAACAGGTATAAAGCCAAGCTAGTAGAACATGGCCATAATAATACAAAAGACACTATCACAGATTAACTACATACAGTATATCAAAGATATATGAATTGCAAAGGTCTATATGGATCCTGACCCACATTCGAAAGAATACAGTTCAAAATGCATGGCACAGGCACTTCCTGTAAGTAAAAAAATATATACTTCCTCACAGTGGCGTAACAACCAGGGGTGCGGGGGGGTCACTTGCCCCGGGCGCAGGACTGAGGGGGGGCGCCGTCACGACCCCCGCTAAACGAAGCCATGGCTCCCTCACAGGTAATAACACCTCTCTTTCTCAGGCAGCTTTTCATATAAACCTACAAATGGGTTCATTAGCATTAGGAGAGCTGAACCTTTATATGGCACTGAGGTTATAAGGCCTCTATGAATAAGCCACATTGGTGATACGCGTGAGAGGAACAACTTAATTTTGCATCAATAAACAGAGGATTTGTCGCTTGTATCTAGCATCTCTTAATTTTAAGCACTTTGAAACTATATTCATAATGAATACATTAAAACCTATCTCCATGGAAAAATATATATATATTTTTTTTTCCTGGAGACAGGCTTTAAGTATGGCATATATTGCAAATCAGGTGAATTCAGCTGTGGTCCACAAGTACACTCACTTGGGCATTTTTAATAATTTGTTCTGGTGCTG
Source organism: Nanorana parkeri (assembly GCF_000935625.1). Classification (NCBI taxonomy): domain Eukaryota; kingdom Metazoa; phylum Chordata; class Amphibia; order Anura; family Dicroglossidae; genus Nanorana; species Nanorana parkeri. Next base: position 200,151 of record NW_017307144.1, read on the forward strand.
TTGCATTTTGTCTACCTTACATCTGACTAGCTACCTCTCCTGTCATAAGAATGCATGGTAATGTATCTGGTTTGACCTGTACCTAAATATAACTGGTTGCCAGAGTTCAGTGAAGGAGACAGAATGTGACAAGACCCATCATGGGCATGTTGGATTTGGAGGTTGAAGTGATAACAGTACTGATTGCTGACTCAAAAGAGATTAGTTCATGACAGTTTTGGGGGGAAAACTATTAAGGGCCGGAAGAGGGAAACATGAGACCTGGGAAAGGGAATCAGATGAAATTGACAGGCAAGCAGGAGCAGCTCAAATAATGTGAAATTTATAAAACCCAGGGCAGCCTCATTCAGCAGGTGTCACAATATTTGGAAATCCGTGCCGGATTTGTGCTTTGCTCAATGGTTCTGGGCTGTCAGCCTATGGTGTCTCTCAAGCCTGCAGCCAATCTGCTTTCCTCCTCCCCTATTTAGGACTTCCTCACTTGTTGCTCTCCGTGCAAAAACAAGTCTTATGCCTTGTTCCGTACCCCTTGTGGCTCTAACTATCCCTGGGATCTTATTCCCTGCGCTTACTATTGGATCCTTGTGCCTTTGGCTTGCCTGTACCAGCTGGTATCCCTGTTTGGCGTTATCCCCTGCTTTGCTCCTTGCGCCCCTACTATAGTATTTCAGTGGTTACCTTTAGTATATTGCTGCAGACCTTAATTGCTTTCACCTGTGTGCTGTGAGTCTCTCTATACTTCTACTGTGTTTTCCCTCTCGAGCCTTTATCTGTTTGCTTCCTCCTATTTACTTGCTTTCTTGTACTCCAGTTCCGTCACTTACCTTCCAGAGTTTCTTCCCATGCTTTGCTGTCACCCCGTTACTTCTGTGCTCCTCTCTTACCTTGTGGCTGTGTTGGATTCGTCCTTGTCTGCACACCCCCTGTGTGCATACATTCCTTTGTGCTTCTTTATGTACTTTTCTCTCTGTTATCCAGCTTCTTTGTATGCATGTGCAACACACATCTCCTGCTTACTTTTGTATGTTACACCTTCCTGCTCCTAGGTGTGCCTCTAAGCTACTTACCCTTCCTGAGTGTCCTGGTTTAGCTACCCTCTTCAGTATACTCTGATGTGCCTTTTGCCCCTTTTGCTTGTGACTTTCTCTTTCTCTCATTATGTGCTACTGTTCCTATCTTCCTCCTCTTGGTTACAAGTTTCTTCCCTACCTGTTGTTTGTATCCAGTTGCCAGGTGCTTCGACTAGTCCTTTGCGTCTGTGTTGGTGCACTAGAGGGCCGCAACCTGGAAGGTGTTCAGCAGCCAATCATCCTCACCACTAGAGGCTCTGTCGAATACCTGGCCCTTCTTAGATTCTGCGCCTCTAGTGCGTCCTGCGAAGGCACAGACCTTAGTTCCTCTCTCTCTGTGACCAACATCCCAGATACCCCTTCTGTCTGTGACTCCTACCAACTCCTCAAACCCCGGAGCTCACATACCCTAGTGCCCTGGTCCCCAGACCGTGACAGCAGGCAACATCAATGCCTCTGGGAATGTATCAAGCTATTTGACTGAGCAACTTACTCTTTGAGAATGTTTCACAAAACTTGCCCAAATTTTCAGACTTTTTTTCTACACAACATTTTACTTTACACTATGGTATGAAAAATTACACCCATTCAAAAAATACATGCAGAATTTAGAGTTGATGGTCCCCTAGGCATTATGAGCAAGTTAAAGGCTTTCTAAAATCTCTTAATAATTAATACAAATATTGCTTTTTAATTACTGTCTCGCAGCAAAAGATGGTTGAAATTATACAGAAAAAAAGCAAAGCAAGAAAGATAATAATCACAAACTTTATGCACACCTAAGCATGTGCTCTGCCTACATTCAAACTTGCTTAATGTTTAAAAGCCCAAAAGGTTAAAAAAAAGCTGCAGTATTTCAGTTAGTGGTGGATTGTGGTGGCCTACTAGTTTCCTATACTAGAAATTCAGCAGAGAGATTCCTTTGCTCTCAGCTCTCTTCCTGCTCAAAGGCAAGGCTGTATTTTAGCTTCAGGCTGCCCTAGGCAGGCCGTTTCCTTACAGAATAAAATGACTGTGTCCTTTTTGACCCTACTTATGACACAATTACTGCCATAAAAACTGTAACTGTAACTTCCTTGGTGTGCATGCTTCCTGGTGCAGAGTGGCAGCCATACCCAGTCAAGTCAAGTCAATAAATTAAACATCCACTTTGATTTCTGAGGGAACAGTGAGGGCAGCCATGCAATAAGGGCTTGTTCACACCAAGTGCAGAGCAGAGTTGTTACAGAAAACATCAAACATGCACCCAATGTATTCCAATGGTATTTTGGGCTCTAGTTCACACCACAGCGTTCAGTTCACTATTGGATGATTAGACATCAAGGGAAGTAACAAAGCACCATGCTAAATTGAATATTTTGTGCAACTGATGCCACAGGATCATAGACAGGGCAGATGTCTCTATACCCAATACTTGCATGACTTGCCCACATGATTACTGAACAGGCATATGCATAACTCACTACTTCAAGAAATTTTTTGGAAAACATCCTGTGTTGGCAAAAAATGATTCCATAGTTGAAAAAGATCATTCTCACCTTGAGGCCCGGTGCAGACCCACACGATCTGGGATCGCGCGGTCCTGCACAATTCAGGCCGCAATTGCCTTTTTTGCAATACATGACACCCAGCTATTTTACCCGTGATCGTGTTTGGAAGCACGGACGGAATAGGGAAAAATGTGTCGGGAAATGTAAAGTGGATAGGGGAGCTGCCAGACAATATAGTTTATAGCAGGGGAGGGAATGGTGCCAGATAATGTAGCATTAAAGGGGGAGAGGTCAGAAAATGTAGTACAGATAGTGGGGGGTAAAATCAGGACGCTTGTGCAAACGCTGGAGAAAGATGTGTAATACAGAGCTGTGCACACTGCTGAACTCTGTACTATACACTGTGCACTAATAGGAAACACTGGCAGAATTCTGAATAAAAATCAGCTTTAAATATATAGGGCAGCAAAGGATATCAATTGGAATGGAATATAAGATTAAACCAATGATTTTTGGATAATTGTGGGGAAGCATGTTGGTTATTTGGCAACTCCACTTTAACCAACTATATTGTCATCTTTATCCAATTCTTGTTAGGCGTTTTAATCTTGGCTCATAAAAGTACTGAACTTTTGTGTGACCCAGTCAGGATCAGTTTTTAGTGAATAGCTTGAAAAGTTAATCTCTTCATGTCCAGTGTATTTGACGGTATCCAACACATCAACCAGAAAGACAAACATTACGGTTGATTGTTTGGGATGTGCAGGATAAAAGGAGGGTATAACTGTGCTAAATCATGTGTAACCATGACACCAATGACCTTCGGTGTTTAAGCCAGACTATTGACAGACAACTGAAATTCAGCTCAGCTAACTTCATCATGACTTCTGCTTTTCTGCTACTGAATAGAAAACAGTTGGAAAAGAGAAAAAAAAAATCAAGCATTTTATTCAGTCTCCTTTAAGGCGTCATTCACACACGCCCTTATCAGGCCATTCCCAGGAGGGACAGGTGCTGCGTGTAGCAGCCTGTTCTTCCCTATGGGAGGACGCGGCTGTACACTGTCATACGCACACTCGAACTGCACATCCGTGCGGGTCTGGGAGTCCGTGCTCAAACGCAGACAGGATTCACCCTGCACCCCGGGAATGACCCGATACGGTTGTGCACACCGCACAGACGTGTACTCCCCAATTAGCCCTGTGTGAATGAGGCCTCATAGGTGATTTAAAATTTAAACAAACAACAGACTGTATAGTTGACCTATCCATATAGTAAAATCTACAGGGCTATTCACTAAAGGGTGAAGAGTTTGGAGAAGGTAGAAATGAACAATCTAGGCCAAAACAGCTGATTTGGAAAACTTCTCCAATTAAACTCACTTTTCAGTTCAGCTATGTTGTCCTAGATTGTTCATTTCTCCTGCCTTCTCCAAACTCTTCACCCTTTTGTAAATAACCTTGCTAGAGTTGCTTCCACATTAGTTTTACCCTAAAGGTTTGAATCGGAGGAAACTACTCCAGTTTTTATCAACAATACGCTGAAACATAAAGCCCATCTACTGACTATTCTTGCATGAATAATCAGCCTGGAAGTGTCTAATGGTATTTATATACATAACAGTTCTTCAATTACCTCGCTATAATCAGTTTTATCTTCAGATGACACATTTATTTTGTGTAAGGGTACAATAAAATGTGGATTGCTAAATCCTACTTAAACTTATAGTTAAAGTGTAATTCCACTTTTGCACCAAAATTGGGATGTTTTATGATGGTTACATTTTGCATGTACTATCTGTACCTTTTCCATGTATTCTGAATTCCACTCGCAAATTGCAAGCACTCGTTGGTCAGCACGGCCACCTGACAGCGCTGACAAATGAGAAGCGCTTCTAAGCACTGCTAAATACAGTTTTGGTTAAAAAAAATTTGTATCAGGACAGCAGATTGTCAGGCGGGACAGGTAGATCGGGCCCCTGCTTTAGTCCTTGGACAAATAGGTTTTGTTTTTTTTCCACACCCCTGCCTCTTTTCTTCCCCAGTCTTCTGACAGTGTCCATGTTTATCAAGGGCAGATTACTAGCTCTCCTTTCACTTCCTGGACTTGTGGCACATGTGACTAGAACATGTGACCATGCATATCATCTCAGGGGAGAAAAATGCCTTTCCCTGAGATCTCATGAGATTACAGATGAGATTCCCCAGCAATGCTGGTGACAAGGCAATCCCAGTGTGCATTGTTTTGGCAAACTGAAGTGCTTTTGCACTTTCAAAGGAGGAGGTGAATGTTCTGCAAGTGTAAGTATTTCAAAATCACAGCATTTATACCTGACATGTCTATGTTATTATTAATCATCTTACATAGAGGGATGCATTGGTAGAATCTGATTTTTTAGTGTAAAGGTCCACTTTAAAGAGGTTCTCACTTTTTGAAGAGAGAGATACTCTTTGTTTTTTGTATCTGTTGCCATTGGAGAGTTCCATCGCTCCTTATCCCTGTGACACACAATCACCAGGATAAAGGTAACAGTTAGCTAAAACTGAGCTTAAATGCATCCTGCATATAAGTGATTCTATTTAAAACCAGGAAACATATAGTTTTGCAGCTGTGTTCCTAACCCTTTACTGAATGTTAACAATTTACATTTCAGACAGACACAATTGTTTATATTTCCACATTTATCACCATCTATTCCTCACACATCCTCCCTGCATGTATATTCTCCACACCAAAATATTCTGATATTCTACTGCTGATCATATTGCAGAAATGCTCCTCATGTAAATAGAAGTGTCTGGTTGCTAAGGTGATTTTCATTTCCGTTCAATGTATTTCATCTGGATGGGCTGATGGAAAAAATACGTTTTTAAACTGTACAAAGGTGCTAACTCTTCACATACATATATACATGTCGCATAACATTTTGCTGACATAGGTTATTATTTATCCAGATTACCATTTAAAATGACGACTGACTCAATAGCTTTTATTTTATCTATTTGTGTTTCACTAGTTGCCACGGAAGTCTAAACTGGAAAAACTGAAATTGAAATATATGAGGAGCATCCAAACGATTTTCCGCTTTTAACAAAAATGCCTTAGTTCCAAAATATGTATCTGATCTTATTTCCATAGCTGGGGAGACTCCACTTTGAAATTTGAAATTAATTTGGACCCATTCACACCACATCATTTCCAGACCAGACCAGATTGTTTCCAGATCCAAAATGCATCCTAATGTATCCCTATGCTATTTCTGGCCTCTGTTCACACCAGCGCAGTCCGTTCCAGACCAGACCAGAAAAATACTGCATGCATCATTTTGTCTGGTCTGGAATGCACTGGAACTGCGGGCAAGTTCACACCATTTTCCGGACCAAATCTGGTCCGGAAAATGGTGTGAACCTGCCCTTCATAAGTAGCTCTAAAAATTACCTCAGAGCTCCTTTAGTATTTTTTTCAGTGCATGTAGCTTGGCCTCAAAGGTCCTTTAGCCTTCAATGGGCAACCAAGGTTTGGGTGTTTTGCACCAGAAAACACAGTGAAACTTAGTGTTTGGATAGCTAAAGGCTGCTTAGCGGTTCATTTAAAACTGCATGTTTACTGTGTGTTTAAAACATCAGTCTGCTTATATAAGAAACTATCAATTGGTTTAAAATTCAATTCTGGACTTAAAAAAAAAATGGAGCTGCATGCTTTTAAAACAATTGTATACAATGGTATTAAAAACCATGGAAAATCCCGAAATAAATAAGCTTTACCCTATATATTGTGCGTCTTTAGAAATGCTTACAACAGCAAGGGAAAAATGGATCCCTGATTCAACAGACATATAGAACTAATGTTAACCAATGCCAATGAAAACGTTCAAGGAGATACAAGCTGAACTCAAAGGTACAGCAGTGTCCGATTGCTTTTTGAGCAACTCTGGGCTCAAAGGAATAAGACTCCACTATTGAAAGAAAACCTTTTAAAAGCCAGAGAGTGTAATTTGCTAAAATGTGTACTGACACAAGAGTCAAAGGAGACAAAACTGGAGCTTTTTTGGCAAGTCACATCAGCTTAATGTCCACAGATGAAAAAATGAAGTTTAAAGAAAAGCGCGCTATACCTTCTGTGTAGCATGGAAGAGGCTTGGTTATGTTATGGGGTTGCTTTGCGGTGTCCAGCACAGGGTGCCCTGAAATCTGTGCAGGGCACTTGTTTTCAGTGATTGCCTCTAAAGATTGTGCAATATATTAGGTTAAGTGTTTCATCATTTTTGTCCATCCTATTTATATTTGGTTTTCTATTTAAAACATTCTTTGGAATCAAAAATCTAAAGCAAAGTCTAATTCGTATTAAACAATGATGATTGCCAATTACTTTGATCAGTTTCAAGTTATTTCAGTAAAACGTGTGGGTTCTTCTGAATTGTGAAGTTGTCACATGACAGTGACCCAATGGTTAAGTGTTCATAAGACCTACATGTACCCACTCTACATACTATGAATGTGTATATCTTAGTTGGTTGTATAATAAACATTAACAATAAACAGTGAAGATGTAAATTCTTAATAAAGATCCTTAGTATACAGTTGCATCAAGGATGAACAATTATATAAGCCAGCTACAGTCATATACACTTATGAACCCTTAAATAGTCATCTACAGGTTGTCATCCCAATACCAATGAGTGATCTGTCTTCCCTCAGTCTAAACAAGCAACAATTTATGTACATTTGTTACAAAACATCAGGGTACACCCAGTTACTAATAGTAATATATTGTATTATTTATTACAAGTCATTTTGCTCCTAAGGTGGATAATATATCCTTAGATTTGATTATCATGCAGTAATTCCGCAGAGTGACCATATCCTTTCAGTATCCTTAGCACATTATAGGTAGCAAAAAAACACAGGCTTTTCAAAAACCAAAAACATTCATACAGTAATAGAAAATGCTGCAAAATGCAGACATAAAAAAGATGTTATTCAGCACTTGGTGTTGAAGGTTATTTTCTTTTAATAGATGGCATCCTCCATTATAGAACAATTCATCCTCAATGCAACTGTATACTAATTATCGTTATTAAGGAATAACATCTGCACTTTTATTGGACTTATGGTTCAGTCATTTAAGCATATAAGGTGGGTATGATGGCTGTGATATAAGCATATAAAGGGCTACAGCATGTAGGCTTAGGAGTCAAGATGCTTCTCAACTAAGCACTTTTAAACTTCATTCAAATTGGCCACACCTTTTCACATCTATGCATAAAGTGGTTCTGATATGCATTACTGCATGTGCAATGTACATGGTCGAGCATTTTTTCAAAGTGGTGTCACAATATTAAAGAATAGATATTATACATTTTGCTGTGATAAAAACATGTAGACATACGTTTTTATAGTCATTACAATTCAATTAAAGGAGTCTGCTTAACAAGTGTTACTTCATAACAAAGTTGTATTTTCTAGTTTTTAAAAACATGTTTGTTACAGCACACATATGTCAGGCATCTGCTCATAGTAATGCATGGGATTTCTACCTGAAACAACATTTCAGGTAAGCAGACAAGTGTGAACACCAGCAAAGCCCCTGAGACTGTGACTTCAGACAAGACATAGAGATATGCTTTTACACTAGCAGAATGATTATTAGTAGCTGTGGCTGAATGGGATGTGGAAAAAGCTGACTACATTTCAGGTGTCCAGAATCAAATATTAGGATTGGGCTAGCAAGAAAATAAATGCATACACTAGCAGATGCCCTCATCATATGACATAATTTTCTATAACATGTAAACTGATACCATTTTATGGTCTAGCCATATACACATTGGGGGGGATTTATCAAAACTGGAGCAGATGTGCATGGCAACCATTCAGCTTCTCTCTTTTGTTCAGTTAAGATTTGCAAAAGAAAGAGAGAAGCTGAAGCTGCTCTAGTTTTTAAAATTGAAATAAATACATTCCCCTCATACTGTCAGATAAGGTGCAGAACTTTCACAGGTGACTTCTTACCTTTATGGGAGGTGTGGTGGATCATCACAAGAACAATGATCACAAACTTTTACCACTTACAAAAGATTGTCAAATGTTGAACAACTGGTTGAAAATTCAACCCTATTAGCAACTCAATTGCTAGTTTTCTACAGTCTAAAATTTGCTGCCAGCCCTTCCTCTACCTCGTACAATTTGGCAATCGTGCCATAACTGATAGTTATCACTTTCAGGCTCGTTTCTTTCTGGGGGTACCACATGTTTCTACGCATACCTATAATTCATCCTGCATATATGACTCCTCTAGTGTAGATACCAAACACTTCTGCTAGGGGCAACAGAGCCCAACAGTATGAAGAAACTTAATACAAACGCCAGCAAACAGGCTACTGAGCGATATGTTGTCATCCCCTCCAGCTGCAAAACGGATTAATAACCTTATGTTAACTTTTAAGTACTTGTCTGAGTTCTGTCTGCAGTCCAAAAAGAGTTAACCCTGCCCTCCAAGCCATTTGATTCATGTTTACTTAAGCTCCCTGGAAAAACATTCATATCATTCCAAGGCTGACTAAATGTTTTCCACAGTCATACTTCACATATTTGGATTTTTTCTTCTTCCCAGGGTCATTAACTGAAAAATGCAATGAAAAGTAACTAATATATAAAATGCTCAAAGCCAAACATAAAATTCAATGAATACTTATTATACTATCCTTGCTTTTTCACATCTCATTCACTGCTCTGCAACTACTGTAAGAAGAGGCCTAGGCAACCTGTGGTGTCCTATGCACTATTCACTTAAATCAGGAGGTAGATTTTTAGGGGCAGTTGAGCTTAACATAAGATTCTTACCCCCTCATCTTATAGTTGAACTTTGGGCAGATATAAAAAGACACACATTGTAGAAGCTCTATTCTCAATAATGCATTATTAAATGTATTTTTTTTAAAATGCAAGTAGTGTAAGTACCTGGAATTGTCCAGGCCTCGGGCTCTTGCAGGCCCTGTATAGCAGACCGGGGTGTGAGAGGAAAAGGCCGGACAGAGAGCCAATCAGTTCAAGTGCTGACAAGAAGGATGCTGATGGAAGGATGAAGCAGATTGACAGATTAGTTTATCAATGTGCTGCTCCTTCACTTTCAAGTCATAGAGTAGGCTGGGTCAAGGACGACCTGGGCTCAGAGGAAATGATGATAGACATCAGACTATCTTATTATTGAATAAAGTTCTGCTTTAAAGTAGATTTAAACCCTAACTGGATAGCATTTAGTTTGCTACAGACCAGTGTATCAAACCACTATCATGGCTTGTTTTCTGCGTTTTCACCATTTTTGCAGTTCATTTCTATTGATCTCCCCAAAGCTCTTTTTAGCCACTACTTTCTATGTGCACTCTCTTCATTGTCAGCTGCACGCAATTGGTCTGGACTGGCTTCATGTAAGTGAAAACATTGGACCATGCCTGTGCAATAGGTGTCAGCACAGCCACTTGAGAAAGGGTAGGAACATGAGATAGGGTATAAACGCAGAAGAACAATTGGAAGACAGCTGTCACTCCATATCAGGAAGTGCCTGAATAGGAACTCTCATGTCAGAATCACCAAGTATATGTTTTCAGATATTATGGTAGAGCTTACCATACTGGAAAGGCATTTACTTTACCATTGCAGACCTCCCCCTGAAAATAATAGTTGACCAGCTGTTATGAAGGGTCAGGAGTCCTGATATATACACTTGTAGCTGGTCAGTGATTCAGAGTAATGACATGGAGGATCAATATGACAGCCAGGTGGCTAGAATCTTAACAACAGCCCAGCAATGGCAGCCTCACACTAACCCTCACAATGGGCCTATTCTAAAGAAATGTTTATGTGGATTTTATATTTTACATGCTTGATCTTAAACATTATATATATATATATATCTTGTTAAATTTACTCTGTCACTTTAAAATTTAAAACTGCTAGCAGGTATAAAGTCTAGGCAGTTATAAACTAAGAGTACAGTAAGCATTCTATACTTTTCTGTCTGACTTTACCGCTGCTACTGTGTTTGCTTCAGGCTGACAGTGTTCTTCTTTATGCAAAACAGCAATAAAAGAACCCTGTAGGGTAATTTGGCCTTCTCTTTGGTACACAGACATCATAATATAATGGACATGTGGTATCGTCAATCACCTGCTTAATGTTTATTAGCTGTATTTAGGATACACTGTATCTTACAGCCTGACAATAACCCCTAGGTCTACTAGCACCCTTAACTCCTTTTATACAATATATTAGTAAATCATTTGCAATGCTTGTTGTCACCATAGTAACAGTTATTGGTAAATTTAAAGAGAACTATAAGCCAGACAAGATTACCTTGATTTCCCCTGGGGGGACATGTTTCTTGCTGTAAATCATACATCTAATGCTATATAATAAATATGTCTAGTTTTGCATCGCCAGGAGTGACTTGGAATTACTAAGTTAATTTTGTCATCATCTTTTCATTTCCTTTCATGTAGTAAAATACAAATTTAATAAATGTCAAAGTATTATTATTTATTTTTTGGTTTGCATTAGATGAAAAAAAACATGGAGGCTGCCATTACAAATGTCTGCCTATTAGCATGCTAGTTGCCTGGTTGCCACCACCTGGCTTAAAGGAGAACTATGGGGTCAGGGCTTTTCCCCATAGTTCTCCTTAGGGTAACGGTAGGACACAAACTAGCATCCTCCCGTCACCCTAGGCTCAGTATACCGCGAGCTACAGCTCACAGTATACTGAGACACCGCAGCCGGAGCGGATCCCGACATCGATGTCGAGATCCGCCCAGCTGCGTGACTGACAGCTGGCTCTGCCTATCTAGAGGCAGAGCCAGCTGTACCCGCCCCCTCCCCCGTCCGTTCCTCCAGTCAGCGCTGGCGGAGCGGAGCGGGGAGAGGGGAATCCAGCCCCTCCCCTGTCACGGCTCTCTGCCGGCACAGGATCGAGAAGTGAGTGAACGCCGGTATGTGTTCGCTCACCTCCCGATCTACTGAGCCGACCTGTGACAGTCTCATTGTCACAGGTCGGAGAGAACTATGAGGTGAGTGGAAAGCAATAACCTCATAGTTCTCATTTAAGTAATTTAAGAAACTGACCTGAAACCAGTGTGCAGAGGACTTTCACCTTTTTCTAACTGATATGCTGAAATATTCTGGGGCCAGTGGTTTAACAGAACAATAATGCAGCGAGTATTATCACAAGATCAGCAATGTCAGCCCTGCATTTCACTAAGGGTAAGTATACTATGAATTCCCCTAAAGCTGGTCATACACCAGTAAAATTCTGGTCAAAGAAATTCCTGTTTGGAACATTTGATAGATCTTTTAATAGATAATTAGGTTAAATCACAGAAACAGAATTTCATGATCGAGGTGGTTAAAACATGGACCTTGGTAATGGTGCACTAGATACAGCACATCTGTGATTGCTGTGACTGGCCATCACAAGGCACAAAGACACTCTGTTTGGCTCTGTGTATTTTGCCTATGATCTGTGCTGTCTGATGACAGTGTGAACCCAGGCATTGTGTGTGTACCTGGTGCACACAAGCAGTAAACAGAGCACCATTTTTAACTGGTGCTACATAAATAAGCATCCACCTCTCTGTCATGTTTTAACAGCGGTATTATCATGGTTAAGCGCATGTGGCTTAGGGACAGCTGTCATATGGCAGTCTTTCAATCAGGGGGGAGAACAGCTCCGCCTGCTATGCCAGATCACAAGGCTCTCCTTAACTCACAGCTCTCCATCTTGACACAGGGGGCGGAGCAAGGTGGTGCAGGAGGAGAGCTCCGCCTCCTTTAACAATGACAGCTGTCACTGCCCCACACCGCTAGGCATCCTGACATAGGAGGCGGAGCCGGGAGGTGCAGGAAGAGAGCTCCATCTCTTGTAACAAGAACAGCTGTCATCTCCCCGCACCGCTCGGCATTCTGACAGCTGTCACCAGCCGCTCGGGCTCTTGAAAGCTGGTCTCCGCCCTGCTGGGCGCCGGCCGCATCAGAAGGCACACAGACCAGCACCCAGCAGGGAGGAGAAAAGCTAGGGATACACTGAATTTCCGGCTGCATTTTCAGGCAATTTGCCAAAAGTGCCATTTTCGGCCGAAATGTGTCAGCAGCTGAAATTTCGGTGCATCCCTAGATTTAAAGATAACAAATGATACATTGGGGCAAATGACAAGCCCTTGGAAAACAATTGTACTTTATATGGGTCTAATTTGATTGAGGAGATGCTAACCAACATGAAATATTTCTTCCCTTCTTTCTCTCTCTGTGGGTATCTTGGCAGGCGGGTGATGCTTATGTTCCGCCCGCCTGACATGTTTTATATTAACCACTAGGGTTGCACAGATACCAAGTACGAGTACATGTACCGATACTTTTGAGCTCCAACACTAGACTAGAGAAAAATTCAAAAATTAGGAGGCAGCTGACATGTGTAAGGAGCACATGGAGCTCCTGGGATTTGTACATCTATGTTTTAATGTATGATTTTGTTTTTATAAATATAAATAAAGGGATGCACAGATACCAGTTTTGCGAGTACGAGTACTGGTACTTGACAAGTACTTACAAGTACGAGTACTGATACATTTTTGTTTATTGTCATGTGACAGTTTTCCTAAAACAATACAGACTAATGATTTCAGGACAGTGGTGGAGCGCCAGAGCCAGGTCCCAGCTGCAACCGCTGCAACCCCGGTATTTCTCATGAAAATGCCAAGTATCTGCACTGGTACTCAAAAAGTATCTGTGCATCCCTATTAACCACTTGCCGTCCGCCCGTTGTAAAAAACGGACGGACGGCACTGCAGCATTGGCGTGTTGCCGTCGCCAGGCGGCATTTTTTTTCTGCTCGCGCGCGCCCCCTAGCGGGCACACACGGGCAGAAGAGACCCGACCAATGCAATTGGTAATATAGGGGAAACTGTTTTTTTTTTAAAAATTTCGGTAATTTTTCCTTAATATAGTAAAAAATAAAAACCCCAGTGGTAAAAAAAATACCACCAAAAGAAAGCTCTATCTGTCCCCAAAAAAGGGTATAAAATTCATTTCAGTACAGCGTTGCATGACGGAATAAATGTCAGTCAAAATACCGCAGCGCTGAATACTGAAAAATGGCCTGGATGGGAAGGGGGTTTAACACCGCGGATGTCAACTGGTTAAATGGTGTTTTTAAATCAGCTTAGCAATCACTGGGTTCATGTTTCACCTGTACTTGGGGGTGGAGCTCTCCTTTCCTATAAAGGATGTTCTGAACAAAACCAAAAGAAACACATTTTTCTGGGGATTTACACTAGCAAGCCCCCAGCATGTGAACCATTAAGATGCAGATAAGTACTTGTGCATAGCAAATAGATGAAACACAAAGTCTCCATACAATTTTGAGAAGAATGAGATCTGAGCATTGCAGTCACAGAACTGAACATCTGTTGCTTGCTTATATTGGAGTGATTTTTCATCCTTGGATTTGTAGAGAATACCAGTGAATGCATGGGCACAGCTAATGGGTGGCCCTTACAGATTTTTAACAATATATAATACAATATGGACTTTTTATTGTTTGTGAGGAGGTGATCACTATTTTGCTACTATATGAGAAGAAGCAGAAGATGTATAAAACTTGGAAAAAATAATAATAATAATTAAGACTAAATACAGTCATCCTGATCTGTACACTTGCTTCAGGTCAGTAATTTAGAAAGTTCTGAAGCCATTAAATCAGCATGGTAGTCAGACAACCAGCATTGTAGAAGATAGGTCAACAGTGGAAGTCTTCATACTTCCATCTGTGCAGGTTTCTTCTGAATATACCATCTAACATCTCCCTTAATAAACCACCCCTTGAATCTGAACAAGGCTTGTTTATGGGCTTTATACATAAACTGCAGATCAACAAAAGCTATGGTTAGGAAAACAGTACTTGTTCTTGCATTTACAAAGAATGCATTCCAAAGTTTTCTTTGAGAACTATGAAACTGAAGGGAGCACTAAAGAATATATGTTCAAAGTATGGGAATCTCAGATAAAAATTATTTTTTATAAACATAACTACCCTTCAATAATGTACAATAGCATCAAAGGGTTTCTCATTGATAATCATGCTGTGATGATGAAGCAGTTATCAGCTCAGTTTGAAAACTGCATGAGTGGACTCTACACTGAAAATAAATCACTGGCATGATGAAAAGCACTCATGTGACCTTGCCATTAGAAACATATATGTGATTCACCTCTCCTGCTGATCTTGATCATAGGAAAGTACCATACATTCACTTTTCCATAAAATTAGCAAATTTAAATAGATGAATGCTAACCATCTAGGGACTCAGTAGCTTTCAAGCTGTTGCTACATGCCTCATCAATGTAAGGTCACAGATCTACACTGACCGCCAATGGGCATTTCTACAATAACCACCAAAGTGAGAGGGCACTATTTAACAGTATACTTAACCACTTAAAGACCAGGTGTTTACCCCCTTCCTGGCCATGCCATTTTTCAGTATTCAGCACTGCAGTATTTTGACTGACATTTATTCCGTCATGCAATGCTGTACTGAAATAAATTTTACACCATTTTTTGGGGACAGATAGAGCTTTATTTTGGTGGTATTTAATCACCACTGGGGTTTTTATTTGTTACTATATTCTTGGGTAAAATATAAAAGACAGGGTTACGACGGGTAAACAGACACCAAACATGTCATGCCTTAAAATTGTCTGCACCTGCAAAATTGCAAAAAAAAACTACCATACCAAAAATTGACCATAGGCGACACCTTAAAAGCTTTTACTGCTCATTGGTTTAGTGTTATCAGCCACCATATTAATGGCAGCATTGTGCTTCACGTGACTGTGGAATTTAGAAATTATCTAGTGCAGCGGGAAATGAACACACATTACTACACATCCATGGGGTTATGATCTTGCTCATCTTATTGATGCAACTGCCCACCATATTCCTAAAAACCCAGATGGCATCCTGGAGAAGTCCAGGTGGTGAAGTTATTATTTAAAAATTCTAATTAAAGAAAAGAAAAAATCAATTAAACTAAACAAACATTATTTATCTCTAACCAACTAAGCTAATGCATATCCTATATTATATTATTTTGAACCTGCAATCTCTATCTCAGAATGGAACTAAGGGAGAAATCATAATTTTACTTCTTATATCATTGTTTTATAATAAGTATATGAAGTTTTCTTCTAAACGTACAGAAAAAAAAGAGCTCGTCAAGTTGAGGTGATCCAAGGTAAATGGGTACAAGTGACTCAATATATTATCCTCACTTGGTACACTGAGAGGAAACACATTCAAGCAGACAGCGTGATGTATCTTTCAGCCGTCATACAGTCTAAGTCAAAGATATAAATAGCTCTCAGCAACTTGTACCATCTTCAATCACTGTTAAATGACTCTTCGAACACTTGATATCTCTCATATCTTTCAGTAAGATTTGAGGAAGCCTGAGCAGTTTAAAAACACTGCTATTTTAGCATAATGTATTGTCATCTTAAGCATATTTGATTAATGCTATGCACCTCTATAGAAGCCATTAAACTCTTTCAGATATGCCACTGCCCTCCAGCAGAAGTGTGCTGCAGGTTCTACTCACATGGAATATCTTTCTGAAACAAATAACTGTCAGGAAATGCCTGGAAGATTACTACACCAAGGGGAACAAAAAGATACACATTCATTTAAAGTGGACCTATAGCCATAAAACCACAACGCACTAAATTCATGCCTGTAACCAAAGTTTTTATTCTGTACTGCTTGCTACACTTATTTTGACATCAACTAAGAAGATAGTAATTTACATATTTAATGATAAGACATTGAACATCCCATTTAGAACTGCTTTTTACCTCCTCCCCTTTTTCTTTGATAATATTACAATCCATTAAATGTAATGAGAAGAACACTATCATACTTCATCAGTTCCTTCTCTCAATAAACCTATGCTATTAAGAGGACGGTGGGCTTGCAAAACCGCTGCTGAATCTATGAAGTCATCCAAAATCTAATATACAGATTGCCATATCATGAAGTGCTCTGTCCCAACTAATATTAGATGAAAATTTAGCTACCAAACTTATTCAAGTATTGGAAGTTGAACTATTGTTCTAAAATAGAAACAATTTGGACAAGTACAGTCAGTGATTCCAGTAGTCTCTGATCTATTTGGAAAGATAATAGTCCATACTTGCCCTCAAAAAAGATCAAAAGTTTGTATTAAGGAAAATTAGGAAACAATTCCTCCGAGATTTAATTTAATACAGGGGGAATGAGGGGCGGCCGGGGGGGGGAGTTTTTAAGTAGCCCTACAAAAGATCACACTTCAGTACAGATAAACAATCCAAAGTAAATCCAAGGGCAAGGGCTCACTTACTTATACATAGTTTAAAAATAAGTAAGTATTCAGTAAGTGCTCACAAAGCAAACCACACCACAGAGCGGGACAGGGACGTTCAGCTCCATGACACCTGCAGCGCTACAGCTGCAGTAGGCACAGAAGATCACTGGGAGCTGGACTTCCACCCTGAGGTATACTGAAGATTTGCAGGAAGGAGTCAGATCTGGTTATGGCATACAGATTTACAGCAAAGGGCCTCTACAACTTACTATAAATTTCAGGAAGTTAATTGTGCCCAACATTGGACTTTAATGTACTGTGTAGAGATGCACCGATACCAAGTACCATACTCGATACAAGTACAAGTACATGTACAGATACTTTTCGAGCTCAAAAACTAGACTAGAGAAAAATTACAAAGTTAGGAAGCAGCTGTCATTTGTAAGGAGCACATGGAGCTCCTGGGATTTGTACATCTCTGTTTTAATGTATGATTTTGTTTTTATAAATATAAAGGTATGCACCAATACCATTTTTGCAAGAACAAGTACTGCTACTTGCTAATTACAAGTACTGATACATTTTTGTCTATTGTCATGTGTCAGTTTTTCTAAAACAATATCGACTATTAATTTCAGGACAGTGGTGGAGCGCAAGAGCCAGGTCCCAGCTGCAACTGCTGAAACTCTGGCAGTTCTGAAAATGCAGAGTATCGGCACTGGTATCTGAAAAGTATTGGTGCAACCCTAGAAGGAATTAAATCATAGCACAAATTATCATCAATGTAGTCACCTTTTCCAGATATAACCACCAACCACGCTTGTGTTGCCTCTCAGAAACCTGTCTTCTGATTCTGTTGTGGCTATGGGTTTGTCAGACTCATTCCTATCACAGTTACCTCCTGTTTCCAAGTACCTTTTCATGGTGCAGAAAACTGTACTTACCAACACCTTGGCTTTCTTTAGCATAATAGCATGTTTTCCTTTGTTAATGTTAAAGTGTACAAAATACAATAGATAACTTTCAAACACAGCTCCTGGTATTAGAAAAACCCAACAGACTTCAAGGAAAATAAAATAGTTTCAAATGTGCAACCAAGCCAGATATTTTTTAATTCCTGTAGAATACACTTATATTTTTATTTACAGTCCACTTATGATTATTTTTAGAGGTTGTCTCCATTATTATTAGAAAAAACTGTGCATTATTTATATTTTTTCACTATCCTACAGGAGGCTCTAAAATATGACTCATTTCAACTTATCATGGAAAAGGAAGTGTTAGGTAAAAGTTACATTTAAAGAAAGCAAATCCTTTTAAAAACACACTTGTATGCAATTTATAAATACAGATTCTGTTTGCAGTGAACATTCCACGGACTCTGACCACAAATCAGTTTTCTAAAAACTGGTTAAAGCTGCAATGTCTGCTGTTTGTTGTCTTCAGGAACATTTCTAAATCAGCCTTCAGTGTATTTTTCAGTAACACACCTTGACTCTCAGATGCAGGCAGTAGCATAAAATAAGCAGCACAAGGTTAAAGGGCATCCAGTCATTTCACACTGCATTAAAAGCATTTATTGCTTCTGGTTAAGAGGGGCAATTTTTCTGGCACAGCTTTTAATCATTTGTTTTTGTTATATAAAGTCATAAGTGGTATATGTTTACCAGGTACACTGTTTGGGAAGGTAATGTTTGCTCTTTAACTAAACCTGACCTTTGCCAATGCAGGACATTTATAGATGCATTACTTTTACAAAGCATAATGTTTCAAACGAAGTATGCCCTTCCTCAGATACTTACAGAATAAACATCCCTGAAACCTATATACAATGATAAAAAACACACACCCACAAAGTGCAGGCACAACATTTAACCCAAATAAACATTGGTATGGATAGAGAGAAACTATAAGACAAACAAAACAATTCACAAAAAACAAACAAACAAACATTGAAGGGTATACTTCTGACATTGTGGGTTTATAAGAGTTCAATATACATATCTAGAAAATCTTGTGTTTAACAATACCTTGCTGGGTTTATGTGTCAACTGAATGGGAAGTGGGGCTTAATCTCAACCCACAGGTACTTTCAAGAGGGTTCTGGCACTTTAACAGTTTATACACATTGGGGACAGAATAGGTTCACTTTAAATCTTATTCCCAGACATTGTGTTAATGCCATACCTTCACACACTGGGCAGCACTCGCCAGGCACTTTCACTGGTTTAAGACAGCTTTGTCCACATGCCGTGGCCACACAGTGAGGTTCTCCATTAATGCACTGGCAGAAGGTGCAGTCATCTTCTCTCCAGCGATCACCATGACTTCTTATCTGTCCATTAGCATAACAACCAGCAGGATCATGCACTGGGAAAACAGGATCTGTAGGAAACCAAAACTCTGATATAATTTCACTGAAATACTACCCATATGATCATAACAAAGATTCTGTCATATAGTATATTTTTTTCACCCAGGGCTGTTTTTAGAGTTAATGCTAGTTTAAGTAGACAAATTATGCAAATATGTTATATAACAAATACCAAGAAAAATAAAACCAAAATGTACTGTTTGAGACAACATGCTAAATTCTTTTTATTCGGAAAACTACCACTGGACCATATATTTTGCCAATAACTGTATTTTGCAGCTCTTGCATGCAAGTATTCCTATTGTGGCAGTGTAAGCCAATGCCACGGTGGAGGATGGCAACCTTGGCACCCAGGACCCTCAGCCAAAGGGGCTTAGAGGGCCCAGAAAGTAAAGCAGGTTATAAGTAAGAACCTGGCTTTTCAGGTTATAAGGAAGAACCTGGCTTTTCAGGTTCTTCCAAGTTTTCCTAAATGTAGCTGGGATCTGGAGCTCTGGAGATTTCGTAGGGCTCTGGGTGGGATGAAATCTCTAGTCCTGGGGCCAGGTGATTCTGATGACCAGTATAGCTGGATCAGGTGGCTGAGAGCAGCCTTATTAGGAGTCTGAACCAGAGTTCAGAGAGGAGTGTTGGAGTTGTGTGGGTGCAGGAAGCACAAAGCCACAGCAGACTCAGGTGCGTGTGGGACACGCGGAACAGCCAGGGAAGGCTGGGAGAGGTCAGGAAGGTCGGTGACCCTAGGACCACTGGGACACACTTCTGAGAGAGCAGAGTGAGGGCTCATGAGGAAAGATACTGAGCCATATAAAGGACTGTCTTGTGTTGCTGCTGCAAGCTATTTTGTGTTTGCCCTTTAATAAACTGCATTTTACTTGATTTACCTGGACTACAGTGGAGTGTCCTTGTTATAAGTGGATATGTGGCAGTGTAAGCCAATGCCACGGTGGAGGATGGCGATCTTGGCACCCAGGACTCTCAGCCAAAGGGGCTGAGAGGGCCCAGAAAGTAAAACAGGTTATAAAGAAGAACCTGGCTTTTCAGGTTATAAGGAAGAACCTGAAAAGCCAGGTTCTTCCTGGGTGCCAAGGTCGCCATCCTCCACCGTGGCATTGGCTTACACTGCCACACTATTCATACTGCATGTAATCAAAAAGGTAGTCAGACTGTGTGTACTATAGAAGAATCGAATACTAATACGACTGATTATTATGTCATATCACTTTGAGATGGTTACAATTTATGTATGTTTTTTTTTGTATCAGATTGTAATGTCAATCCTTTTTTCAAAATAAAAATTGTTATGGGGGAAAAAAAGGTAGTCGGAAACAGTACACATGAAACAAAAAGTGAAACATATAGTAATGCTGGTGCGGGTCTTTCTATCTTGCTGCTTTAGACTAACCCAAGATAACTTTTTGGTAAAAATAACCCTACATAAGTAACTTATACAGTAGATGTAACCAATATAACAATTTCCTTCCTATGGGAAGCAATAACTCGCTGTTCACCCTATTTGAGTTTTCTACATAGCACATTTACAAATAACTTTTTTCCCCCATTTCTATGGTTATGGATTAATACATGTTTTTTTTGTTTAATGCCGTGTATACTTGACATTGTGGACAAAACTCTGGTGACACTAGGATGTGCCCTCAGTTTCCCAATGCAGCCTGGAAGCAGCCATTTTATCCTCATTCAAATCTTTAACCAAAGCTTTTTACAGGGGAACTTTTTCTCCAGTTCCAGGTACTGACACTGTACAGGTTTCTCTTAAACTTATAAAATGGTGTGTTCGAACATTTGCACCAGCCTCTGCCCCCTTTTCTCCAAATTCTACATTGTGGTTTAGTCAATATCTACCGGAATTCCTACACTTACCAGATCAATTGCTGTGGGCAAGGGCTGGTATCATATATCTGCACCAGCTCTTTTCGGATGGTCACTAAGTCTTTTGATGAGTTCCGGAGTGAATTTAAACTCCCTAAGGAGTGGTTCTTCCAATATTTCTAACTTCGACATGCGACCGCAGCCCAGGTTGAGCTGCATGGCATCTGTTTACAACCTCACTTGATTGAAAAATTGCTCCTTACTCCTGATCGTACTAAGCTAGTTTCACATTACTATTCTAATCTTTTGTTGGCTAGTAATTCTAATTTTTATAGGTTGCGTGACAAGAGGTTGAATGATATTCCATCCTCATCTGATGAGGTGTGGGAATCTGTGATTTCACATATGATACCATCGGTTATTGTTGCCAGGTACAAACTGGTAAAATTGAGTTTTTGCATAGAATATATTTCACTCCATCTAGGCTTTCATATTCATATGAGCAAACTTGCTTCGTCTTACTGTCCTCATTGCTCTGCAGCCTATGCAGATGTTTGGCGCATGATTTGGAGTAGCTCTGTAATTAGTTCTTATTGGTGTAATGTTACTACATTTATTAGTGATAATTTGGATGCCCCTCATATTCATTGCCCACTGTAGTGTATTTTGGGATATGCTGGTGATCTAGATATCCCTCTACTCTTAAAAACTCTAAATACTATACTTTTTTTCTATGCAAAAAATTAATTATCCACTGGCAAATAAGTAATCCACTTTCTTTGACAGAATGAAAATCCTTGGTGAATCAGACGGTTTCCCTTTATAAGCTGACATAGAAAGTCAAAGGTTGCCCAAATAAATTTGGTCCAAATGGTTGGAGCTCTCGATGGTTGCCAATCTTGATAGTGTTTAATACTACCATGGTGGTTCTGTGTGATTGTGAGACCAGGCCTCTCTGTCAAATAAACTCTGTTACTGTTTCAGAAAAAAAAAACTCACTGAGTTTTCCTGCTACCCAGGATCCCCGCTCTGATGTAATTGCACCCTTCTATCTAATTTTTCTTTTGTATGCTATCCATAATCATGTTGTTGTGCTGTCATTTTTTCTAGCTATTGTTCTGTATTGTTTGCAAAAAAACCCCTTAAAAAAACAAAAAAAAAATAAACAAAAGTAGAATATAATATTGATTGGCATCAGTAGGATATTGAAGGGTATGGGAAATGTAATTGCATGAAAAATACATCTGACCATATCGCCCATCAGTGCTTGGGTCAAGCGTGTGTATCTGCTTTATCAGTCTTGTCCAGTACATTGGTGGAAGGTCATGGCAACATTGCAGCTTTTTTCGAAGTAGACAAGTTGAACAGAAAAGTGGAGATATGACCCAACCACTTACATATTTATTATTACTAGTGCAGTTTAGACATTGTAAGTCTGAATTGCTATGGTCACTCAGTCTTGTTTTTTCTTCAGTTTTCATCCTTAAAAATAGTCTATCTTTAAAAATAGGCTGTGTTATTAGAAAGCTAAGCATACTTACATATAGGGGTTTAAAACAAGACACTATGAGACATGGCATCTCAATTTGATATATATATTGACTGACCTACAAAGATCCTGTCAAATCAGTCACTTTAAGAATTAAATTTTAATTCAATTATATGGCCAACTAATTAATTCTTGCTGTCATTAATCTTAATGAATATGTACAGTAACCTCTTAATTTCACACATTCTTATTGTAAGAAAAAGCAAATTGCTGGCAATAAGAATGCATGCATGCCCTTGCAAAATGGATTAAAAAACATGAAAAAAGAGGGTGTGGTCTGGCAAACAGTCTGAAGACACTATACTTTGCAAATTCACCTGATAGTGGCCTATTCCAAAGGAAAGAAAAATCCCAGAGATCAAAGCGGAACATTTTGGCTCTCATTCATCCACACGTGGTACAGGAAACATGGACAACAAGGTGAAAATACCCATTATGACCTCCACCTCAGAGTGTAAGGCCAACAATTTCCAAGAAAGGAAGACTTAAGACATGCTGGCACATTCTGTAAGTGCCATGTGCTTCATGTACAAAGCAGGGCTTTGAATCATTTTCCCCCTGCACTAAACTAATCTTATCAGTACACCTGGGAGAGATAAAGGACTTGACACAGCTAAGAAAACCATTTTGCAAAATCTTGAGAGTCCTTAATAACTTAATACACACAGGACCATGGGTAACAAATGTAGCCATCTCTTAAAAGAAAGGATAGTGTCAGCACAAATGCAAAGATGATTAAAGGATTTACAACCAAGTAATACACACATACGCCACATGTGACAATAAACAAGCGAGCAGCTGGAAGGAGAGAAACGTTCAGGCAGCCAATTAGGGCGGAGAGCCCTGTGAGCCGCGATGTCACAGGAGGCGGGGTTCTCCACCCCGCATGGCCTCCTGTGACACATCAGGATGGAGAGCCGTGTCACAGGAGGCCAAGCCGGTGGTGCGGGGGAGGAGTCAGCTGTCTAAATAGACCAAGCTCTCCTCCCCGCCCTGCTTACCACAACTCCACGATTATGGATCAGAGATTATGAGAACTCATTGCTTGTTACCTGTCCCCAATGTTGGACAGTCTAACCATTTTTAAAACTGACAGTTGTTCAATCATGGAACAATGATTTAATGAATTTGTTTAAAACACACATGGGTGTACCGACCTCAAGTGCCTCAGTTTGAAACAGACCTGAGATTCTCCTAACACTCAGACATACTCTACCATTCTATGTGGACTCAATATCTTTAGTCACCTTCTGCTCAACCTATAATTGGACATTACTCTTTCCCTAGCTCTAGACAATAGATTCTGCATTCCTGGGTCTTGTGATTTGGATATCAACAGCTCAATCTGACAAGCACACCTATGCATTTTTTTAACCTATTGCAGGTGGACAGGCCTTAACCCTTCTGGCGCTGTTGTGCCATTCAGCTTCTGAAAGCATTATTGATCAAAACCTATTTCTTGCAACAATGTACTACACACCAGTCGTTAATTCCATTGTGGTTATTTACACATATCTGACCATTTCCATGGGAAAATCAAACATCAATATAACTCTACATCTGGTTGTAAATCCTGGTTTGCTGGCCATTTCATATGAGGACCTAAACCAATAATTGTTAGAGGCAGAACAAAGGATTGTCCTTCCAGGTATACACTTCCTAGTGTTCCTCACACATGTTCATTGTATAGGTTTATTGTTCAACAAGAGTTTTTATTTGATTTTTACTCTGGACCTGCAGCTCCTTACCCCTTTTCCTCAGTAGGTTACTTCCCCTTGTCACCATTTATTTCGAGGTTTCTACAGGGATTGAATGTTCCCATAAAAAAGACCTTGCATACTCAAGAGACTAAGTGCACAAGTAGCATATCCCAACGAGACCCATTTTCAAACTAACAAATGCCCAATGTCTTACAAGGCAACTGAAGCCAAAACTGTTTTGTTTTGGATAGAAGGGAGAGGGATTAGAACAGCAGTCAGTTTTTTTAATGTTGTCTGTATCCCCATTAGGGAGAACTCCCACCTCTATTTGCCCTGACGACCGTTATCACAGAAAGTTAAAACATATCTGAAATTAACAAAATGTGATGGAAAATCTTCCATTGGAGACACTGGTTCTGGTAACACTGATGACCACCAGGGATTTCCCTCTTTGGAAGGAGTCACTTCCTGTTCTGTCTATGGGAGAAAAAAAAATAGATGACCGTTAT
The DNA here is from genome assembly GCF_000935625.1 of Nanorana parkeri. Lineage (NCBI taxonomy): Eukaryota > Metazoa > Chordata > Amphibia > Anura > Dicroglossidae > Nanorana > Nanorana parkeri. Next base: position 225,053 of record NW_017307144.1, read on the forward strand.
AATCCTAACTTACTCTATCCAAAATTAAAATGAAAAAAAAAGTTTTGTGTTCAGTTCTACTTTACATTTCAGATCCATATATTCTAAACAACTATAACATTATGACCACTGACAGGTTAATTAAATAACATTATCTTGTGGCAATGGCACCTAAAAGTGGGTTGGATATGTTAAGCAGCAAATTAACATTGTGTTCCTAAAGTTGATGTGTTGGAAGCAGAAAAACTGGGCAAGTGTAAGAGTTTAGCGATTTTGACAATGGCATTCTGGCAAGTCACATCCGCTCTATGTTTACTGAAGAACAAAACAAAATAAGCTTTCAAAGAAAAGAACCCATAACCTACTGTAAAACATGGGGGTGGCTTGGTTATAGTTTGGGATTACTTTGCTGTGTCTAGCATGAGGTGCCTTGAATCTGTGCAGGACGTAAAGATAGCCCAAGAAAATCAAAGAATTCTGGAGTGAAATGTACTGGTCAGTATAAGCAAGTTCCATCTCAGGTGCAGGTCATGGGTTCTCCAACAGGATAATGACTCAAACATACAGCTACCCAAGTACCAAAGAGTGTCTAAGAACAAAACATTGATCTATACTGAAGTGGCCTTCTATAAGCCCTGATCTAAATCCTATCAAACATCTATGGAAACAGCTGAAACATGTAGTCTGAAAAAGGCCCCCCTCAAACCTAGGACCACAATCCTCCAAACTATACAAATAAACTACAGAAAATTACTGACTACAATATATAGACTCAGGTTTCCCCACTATACCCCAAGCTGACACAGAACTACTAATCTCTCTCCTGATGATTCTTAGCAGGTAAAGCTCTAAAATCTGGTAATGTACCTGAACCCTATGGTTTTGCAGAGATGACAAGGCTTCTTTACAGTTTCTGACCCCAGAGATTTTGGCTGCAATTAATTCACATCTAGATGAGAAACCTTGCCTCCAGACAAGTTATGTGCCCACATATCAGTAATATCTAAAGACAGTAAAGACCCTATGCGGTCCAGCAACGATGAACCAATCTTACTTTTAAACATGTATCTGAAGCTTTTTACCGTAAACCTCACCAATAGATAATGTCCCTACTTACAAGCAATATGTAATGTATGTCAAGCATTTGATCCATTTTGATCAAGTTGGCTTTACTCCCAGTAGGGAAGCACATTTAAACAAAATTCCCATGTTCCTACTCTCAAATGATGCAGAAAAAGCATTTTCCAGCTTTTCCTGAAATCTACAATGCATCATATAGGCCTTAACCCCAACATGCATAAATCATACAATATATTAAATTTACTGTGACAGCGAGGGCCTTATAACAAACAGTGGCCATTAATATTGCTCTCCTACAAACTAGATTTGCACATCTGCAAGGCAACTTCATCTTCAAATGGGCAAAGGCCCATACAAACTCCTTGGGCACCCCTCCATAAGGAATTTTCACAATACATATGTTCATACAAAAACCCTATGTCTGCCAGGTTAGTGGGGGTATAAGACTGCTAGGCATCCTGAAATATTACCAGGGGATGGACAGTCAACCTATCCAAGGCAATTGAGTGCTGCAGAATTGCAAATGAAACAAATTAATCAATTTAGAGCAGGAGATTTAAATAGTACCTACAATGCCTTCCATGGCTAGTACCCAAACATAGCAAATTCCTGGGGACTCATCCTACCAATGACCAGATTGTTAAAACAATTTCTGACACTGCTAGTAATACCCAATCGGAACAAGGCATCTCAATAATAGGGAATCCAGTATTTAAGCCCGATTTTAATGACAAACATTGCAATTGCTTTAAAAGAAAAAAACAAACTTAAATAATTCATAACCTCAGGAAAAGTCAAGCATTCTTCTGAAATTCACATGGTGACAGACCCCCGTTAGACACCTGCAAGAGTATCTAATTAAAACACTTTCTGCTAACCCTTATCAAAAACAAACAAATGCTACACAGAAACAATGCCTTTGAACACCTTTGCTCACAGACTGGAACTATCTGACACTTCCTGCCAAGGGTCTATGACCTTTTAATATCCCAACCAAATCTTTATCCAACCTTTTATTCTAAAATGGGAAAGAGAGATCTTCAAGTCTCTTTCACGTCTGACCAAAGAGATGATAGTTTGTATTACAATTACTAATACTCAATCACCAGAAAATATTAGGATACAAAATCCTAACTCACTAGTACAAAGTACCAACAATCTTACACAAAACATATACACAGACCCCTCTACAAGCTGTTGAGATGCAGAACAGATGAAAGTACTTTGCTCGACAGAACAGATTCTGGATGCAAGTTCAAGACATCGCTCGCAAACAGACCAATGTTAACCTAGGTAACAATCCAGCAACCTACCTTTTCCTATCTACACATCTACCCAGAAACAGATTGATAAATGCCTGTGAACTCACTTGATGAAGACAACAATTTAAAAAAGACAAGCAAACAATCAGAACAAGCTAAACAGCTAGAACGCAGAACACAACACTTGTCCAGTCATATGCCCAGCAAGTTCGAGATAGGGATAATGAGTGGTTGTGTAGGTAAAAGGGACAGTCTCATTATTATCCTGGGATACAAATCTGAAGCCAGGGATAGCTCCTTACAATTAAGCATCTAAGACCTCTATGAGTTTAAAAAGTGGACCCTTCAGTGTGTGATCAAACCTAGACTAAAGCCTTAGAGAACACCAGGAGCTAGTTCACACCAGATGCAGTTGTGATGCAGTCCGTTCACTTTGGCAGCTGCATCAAAATCGTGTCACAAAGCTTTCCGATGGAATTTCTGGTGCACTATTCACACCAGTGCAGTCAGAAAAAAACCCTGCTTGCCACATTTTAGCTGCACCTGATCACAACGGAAAACATAAAAAATGCATGTAAACGCACTGGACTGCACCTGAAAGCCCATTTTAAGCAAACAAACACAAATAAAACCGCACTGCAGCTGCGTAGACACGCGCAGTTCTGATGCAGTTATGGTGTGAACTAGCCCTAAATAGTCCACAGCTAATTGTACACTTTAATTTTTTCACTTCTAATAAATCTCTTTGTTCACCTACACAGATGTATTCTGAAGTATATTATTACTCTAAATTCTTTTAACTCCACTGAAATGCTTCATGAAAAAGTATCTTATAATATTGCTTCTACTAGTATCTTTCAGATCTCCTGGAAACTGACAAAATCTAACAAATGCTCACTATGTAAGAAATCCAGATAAAGGTTTAAACGCACATTAAAAGGCAGGGTCTGTCCTTGGTGTGATAACCCTGCACAGGGCTGCTACTTTTCTCTTTGAATGGATGAATGGATCAGTAAACGGCACTACGTCCATCAGATGCTTGAAGCAGATGTCTTAAGCAGATGTGCAGTATCTTAACCATTACTGGAGTAGTGAGCAGCAATGAAAGAAGACAGCAATGTAATCACACATGCACACTGAAGACATATATTCGAGGTGACTGCGTAATGGAGATCATGTAATTTCCCTTGTGCTAGGAAATACTGACAGATACATATTTGTACAGTATACATACTTTATATAGCAGTGTGTAGATTTCTGGCTGAACAATCTTCAGCGTTGTTGCATTTTAACAATAAAGTAATCAATTACAGATTTATTGTTATCTGCCGTTCCACAAATATCCCCCCAAGCACAGTGTGCGAGAGAGAGCGAGAGAGAATACATGCACACACATACATATACACACAGTACAATAGTTGTAGGCGGTGTGAAAAAATGCTGTACAGTAAGAATGCTTTCAGAAATAAAGGTGTTAACAGTTTATTTTTTATCATTGAACAAAATGGAAATTAAATGAACAGAAGAGAAATCCAAATCAAATCAATATTTGGTGTGACCACCCTTTGCCTTTAAAACAGCATCAATTTTTCTAAGTACACCTGCACACAGGTTTTGAAGGAACTTATTAGGTAGGTTGTTCCAAACATTTTGGAGAACTAACCACAGATCTTCTGTAGATGTAGGCTGCCTCAAATCCTTCTGCTTCTTCATGTAATCATAGACAGATTCGATGTTGAGATCAGGGCTCTGTGGGGGCCAATCTATAACTTACAGGACTCCTTGTTGTTCTTTACGCTGAAGATAGTTCTTAATGACATAGGTTGTATGTTTCGGGTAGTTGTCCTGTGGCGGAATACATTTGAGGCTAAACACACAGCTCCCTGATGGTATGGCATGATGGATAAGTATCTCCTTGTATTGCTCAGCATTAAAGCCACAATTGATCCTTACCAAATCTCCAACTCTATTTGTAGAAATGCAGTCCCAGACTTACAAGAAACCTCCACCATGCTTCACAGTTGCCTGCAGACACTCATTATTGTACCGCTCTCCAGCCCTTCGCCAAACAAACTGCCTCCTGTTACAGCCAAATATTTCAAATTTTGATTCATCAGTCCACCTGCTGCCATTTTTCTGCCCCCCAGTTCCTATGATTTTGTGCATAGTTGAGTCACTTAGCCTTGTTTCCACATCGGAGGCATGGCTTTTTGGCAGCAATCCTTCCTTAATGACCACTTCTGGCCAGACTTTTCTGAACAGTAGATGGCTTTTACCTGGGTACCACTGGTTTCTGCAAGTTTGGTGCTGATGGAACTGCTGGGCATCTTCCGATGTTGAAGGGAAGTAAGCATGATGTGCCTTTCATCGGCTACATTAAGTTTCCTAGGCCGACCACTGTGTCTACGGTCCTCAATGCTGCTTATTTCTTTAAGCTTCTTCAAATGGCTTCTCAATAAGCTTGTAAGATAAACAATGGAATCCCCATTATCTGCCTGGTCAAGTTCAGAGAGGAAGAGATGTATATAGATTTATATAGCACCAACAGTTTGCACAGCACTTTACAATATGGAAGGAGATAGTACAGTTTCAATTAAATTTCAATACAGGAGGGTTAAGAGGGCCTGCCCATAAGAATGTACAATCTAGTAGAAGGGACAAATTATGCAAAAGGTAATAATTGTGTGGGATGAGCTGAAGAAGTAAAAGGACAGTTTCCATGTTGTTTTAAACTCCCTGCCACTATTATTCCTTGATAGGAGGACAGCTCCACCAGATGTGCATCATATGTCCAGGAAAACCCTGACACTGCCAACAAGAATCAGGTATAGATGGGTAAAAGTGATGTAACTGATCAGAACACCTGTACCTGTGAGTCAAAATGTTCAAATTATTTTTGTGGGATTTGATCACTATTTACAAATTATGTGAGATTTTTCCTATTCAGCCTCACAAATGGATAATCACAATTCCCTCTCCCAAGTAGGAAGGTAACTTTTGGGTAGACAAAGAAGAAATAATGAAATAATAAAATAAATTAGCAACATAGTATGAGTGGAAGGTAAGTCTTGTAAAAAAAAACAAAAAAGACTCAAAAGCTGTGGGGTTAGGCTCCAGGTTCACAGGTGGGGGCAGCGGCATGAAAAATGAATGAAACAGCCTATCAGAGAGAGCCAACTATGCAGATAAGTTAACAAATGATTGTTTGCGCTCGCTTCAGCCCTAGATAGCAACACGCTCAATGCTGAGACCAATCACCTATAAGATCTATTCCATCTCCCAAAGGTCGATTTATGCAACGCTGGAGGGAATGCTGAATTGTCAAAACAGCAGACTCAAGGGACCTATGTAGGAGGAAATCAGACAGATAAAGACAAATTTATCCTACAGACACAAGATGTGAATTGTAAAAGAGGATAGGGGGGAGAAACGACCAGGGATGCGAGGGTTCCACCCATGGTAAGGCTTGTAGGTCAATATCAGATAAGATATTCTCCAACTGAACCCTAGCAAAATCACTGACCTGCAAGAAAAACTGGAGAACGGATGGATCATGGTGCCGTCAAAGTTAATTGGGTCCATTCGCCAAGCACCCCTAAATTATCTCCTCTTTGGTGTTAAAAAAATGTTTACAACACAAAACATCCCCATTGTAATTCAGGAGCCCAGTATGACTTCAAGATACAGGATGTAACCTGTTCAATTCAATGGCTTCTGTTGGTTGTTTGCCCAGCACAAGTTATTGTAGAGTGCAAACGCGGTTCTTACGTCACCTCAGCAACCCACCTCCAACGGATATTATTATGGAGACTGTGTTTCCCTCCATCCTCCACCTTACATTGTAGTTGTTGTATGAAGGCCACATGGGAATAAGTTTCTAGGGCTATGATGTGGGAGTCATGGGAAGTGACTGAGCACAAGAGTTTAGCAAGTTTAGTCATTAGAAGACACCTGCTGGCATAGCATCTCCATTTCATCCTACAGAGCTCCCTCCAATCTGGAGGTCCAGGAATCAAATTCTGTGTGGAAGGCTGCTAGATAATCCCAGAAATCTCCCCCCTTCCTGATCCGTTCCAACCAGATCTGGCAGGAGACGAGCCAATGGAGCTGGCCAGCGAGCCTCAAATTTAGGGGATGAGGCAGGAGACAGATGCCTCCACACAGAAAAATAATGCAGAACATGACACGGCAAGTAACTAATGGGGAAGCATCAGCATAGAGTGATATCCAAGTCCATTCCCACCTTTGTAAGTGATTTGCATTTATTGTGGTAATGTGCAGATGCACTGATGATGTATACATGTGCACATTTTTATGGCTCGCATTGCAGGCTTTCTTCATTTATTTTTAGTTCTGAATCGAATTAAACAATTTCGCAACAGGAAGTTCAGTTTGATACCAGGCTGTGATTATAGAGCAGGCTGTAAACAACTGTAATTCTGTGTAACAATCACTAAACACCAGCTCTGCCTTTGCACACAATACACTGTCCAGGGGAGATGCCAATATGAATACTAATGCATGGGGGTGGAGAGTTCAGTTGTAACTTCCACAGATTGCTTGCAAAGCTCAGAGGCAGCCATTTCCAAGAGGATATGAAGAGGAAAGCTAAAAAAAAATGTAAGTTCCTGTGTTCATATACAGCAACTCTATATGCCTACTATATGTACACTCAGTGTACATTGCTAGCATATGTTTTGATTTTGTTTTGTTTTTTCAATACCTCATCAAAGGTGGAAATGGGCTTTAAAGTCAAAAGGTTTTTAAGCTATTTTAAACGCTGATATAATCACTTGCAAAGGATGTTGCTAATTAATGTTTATAAGTTTTAGCTTCCTGCAGAATCTGCTTGTTCCCTGAGCATTGACCCCAATATTCTGTTTTTGGATGGCTCCTTTTCCTCGCAGGGTCCTATGGAGTCATCCTTGTGTGTGCCAGTAGGCTGTGTGTACTGGACAGAAAGTTCAAGGAAGCCAAGCTGAGAGAGTTGGAGCCAGCTGTCCGAAAAACAGGATGACTAAGTGCCTTTTCAAAAATGTAAAGAAATTATTTGCTGGGCAATGTATATTTGTTTGATCCGGATTCATTAGTGAAAAAAAAGTTTGAGAGATTAATAATACTTTAAAGGCAACCACAGGCAATTCTGGTGACTGGCCCTTTAGACTTTGCTTGCCTAACAGTAGACTCCATTTCAGTAGACTTTTAAGGTCTTACGGGTTTGCTTTAATGTATTTTCACAATTTTTACATTTTCTTTTACTTATGTCTACTTGAGCAACAATTTTTAATACTTCTATTTCCATTAGTTAACCACTTGAAGTCCGGGATGTTAAACCCCCTTCCAGTCCAGGTCATTTTTCAGTATGCTGCGCTGCAGTACTTTGAAATTTATTCCGTCATGCAACGCTGTACTTAAAATAATTTTATAAAATTTTTTGGGGACAGATATAACTTTTTGGTGTGGTATTAAATCACCACTGGGGTTTTTATTTTTTACTATATAATGAAAAAAGTAAAAAAAAAATTTTTAAAGGAAAAAACCATTTCCCCTATGTTATGAAATATTATTATCCAATTTTTGGGGTGAAACCTAAAAGATGGGGTCACTTTGGGTAAATAGACACCAACCATGTCAAGCTTGAAATGTGCGCCCGCAAAATCGCAACAAACGACCATGCCTAAAATTGGCCATAGGTGAATATTTAAAAGTTTTTACCGCTCAGTGATTAATGGCCCTAAAATTATTGCTCACACTCCCACATTGGTGTTGACATGTGACATAATCGTTGTTTCCGCACGTAGGGGCACCCAAAGCATATTTACATTTATATTTGCGTGCACGCGGGGCGGGATATTTTTTTAAATAGGAGACTTTAATTTAATTATTGCTATCACCCCTTATGTGATTGCCAATATACAATGACAGGTCCTCTTAATGGAGACATCAGGGGTCTCTAAGAGCCCTAATATCACCTTGGGACCCCCAAAGAAGCTGATACAGCAGACATCTGTTTCACAAGCTTCTTCTCTGGCTATAGCAGCCAGAGAAATGACAGCTAAAGGTGGAAGTGATGTAATACACATGGCTTCCGCCTTTCAAGAGAGAGGAGAAATCAGCAGTGGGAGAATGCTAATCTCTACTCTGTTCTCACTCCTAGTAGCCGCTGTGCCAGTCCCGGGCCTGCAGGGGGGACAGTGGAGCCCAAGATAACCGACAGCAGCATTGGGGGTGCATGTTTTTTAGTGGCATACATGTCAATACCGACTGTTTACACACCCGGCAGGAACTGCTCAGGGGCGTGCACAAGCAGAAAAAAATTACGTTCAGGTACGTCCACCCGCTGGAAAGAGGTTGCCGTCCGCGCGTGTATTGACAATAGTTTATCTGTGGATATTGTTTAATTATCCTTAATTTACAATAATATAACTGCACTCTAATTGCAATGGCCAACACACAATGATACCACGCGCAGATTGTCTCAGTACAATTCTAAGGTTGGCTACATGATGTTTGGACTTCACTCATAAGACACTAAATCATGAACTAGGTATTAAAATAGATATTAAAATACAACTGTCACAAGAAAATATATGATCATTAAAGAAATGTGAGATAGGCATGCAGCACATAAGTGAAAGTGGAAAGTCAGAAACATATGCATTCTTGTACCAGCTCAAAGATTCAAAGCAATGAGGCCACTGAATCAGCATGGCAGCCAGGCAACTATCATTTTCAGAAGTAGAGGTCAGTAATGACAGCCAACAAAATGAAATGTTTCTTTTAAGAACACCAACAGATCAAGGAATTCTGAGGTCTAATACAATATTCTAATACAACATTTATTTGCAAGTTTGTTTTCTTAATAAGATTCATTTACAAATGACACTTTACAAATGAGGTACTAATACCAAACAAAAACAAAATCAGTTCTCACAGCTTAAGAAAATCAAAAAGGTCTAAGATTAATTTACAATTCTTACACAGGTAAGAACAATGTAGATACTTTATTCATGTAAATTAGAACTATGGCCCCCCATTAACAATACAAAACAAATGTATAGGTTTGTAGCACTTTAATTATAAATGTATGTGAGCTTAGAGCTTTCTCTTAGTCCCCCTACAAAGTCTCACAAATACCCGTTGAGCCTGCAGCTTCCTGTGATGGTGTGACAACCTGCAGTGCTCCTGAATTCATAGGGAGTTGTCACTGTCATGTAGGCTGTGCCTTTTGTACTGCAGTGGGATTAAAATGTTGTAGATGATGTGGTTAGAAACATTGTCACTTCTGATTCACAGAGACTTTAGCTTTTTAATAAGCAATTGGACACACCTAGTCTTGCCCACTGCCTTGTGGATTGACAGCACTGTGTTGTTGCTGAAACTAGCTAAAATGTCTGGAAAAGGGAGCATGTGAAACACAAATGAAGGATTTGGCTCAGTCAGGGAAGATAAAATAAGTTTAAGAGGGTTGTGCATCACATAGTAAATGAATGTGGTACTTGCTTAGACTGTCATACAGTTGCCTTTAGTTATAATTTAAGGCTGAAATCTGTTGCTATTCTAAACACTTTACACAAGCTGAAAGCTGAAATGTGGCTTCCATTAGGGCTGCCTGCACTGCACATTATTGGCTGGAAAAGGAAGACATTTGGGTAGACTTACAATATGATCAGGGAATCCATCACTAGTGTGATGATTTACACTAGTAATCCAAACAGCAGACAAAAGATGACAGTGACACCGTTTCTGTATACCAAGTGAAGCAATTTCCATTTAAGTATTTTAACTCTGTAAGTATCTGGCTGGGTCGAGCTGCCATTTGAAAAACAACAGTCATACAAATGTTGACAAATGAGTGAAATGAGTTGAAACCAACCTTCACAGACTGGACAGCACTCTCCTTCTGGTACATAATAGCGGTCACAGTGTAGTTCACCACACTGAGCTGAAAAGCAGATGGAAACTCCTCCCTGACATCGGCAGAAGCGGCAAGCGTCCATGCGAAACATGTCTCCATCGTAGTATTCCACATTATTAAAAATGCATGTTGGCTTTGTCTCTAAAGCAACGGAAAAAAAAAAATGTTCAGCCGATTCAGCCTGTGAAATGTGATCAATGAGTATAGCAAAGCAGCTATCTAAAATTCTATGGTTAGTCCATTTATCCAGAAAAACACCATTAAAAAAAAATGATAATGAAAAAACAAAACACAAAACAAAAACACAAAACAAAAACACAAAAAACCCCACTATAACTCATTATGCATCTAATATACAGTGTGCATGTGTTTCGTTACGTAGACCCACATGCAAACTGATAATATGGCCTAAAGAAATCAACAGGGAAGCTATTAATCAATGGGGAGCATAGTGTAGCTATTTTCCAGTGCATCCACAGCATATTTTGTCCACATTCAGGTATCATTTATTACTTAGTTTGTACAATATCGTATTTGTGAGTTAAAATAATGCGGCTGCCAGAAAAAAAAGCCTCGGCTCCATTCATCCAACATGTTCAGTTGTTTTTACTTAGTCTCGGATATTTTTTTAAATCTCATCTTTAAGATATTGCTTGCTTATCTCATGTGGCCATTGGGAAAAAAACAAACAGCAAAAAAAACATACATTTTCAATTGTTTGCTGCACATCACTTCCCCTGCCCCCCCCCCCAAAAAAAATAAAAAAAAATAAAGTAAATGCATGTGTGTTGTGGATTAAGAGGGACTTTTTTTCTCTCTAATTTGGCATACATTTACTGTGGTTAGATTAGCAGCATATGCAATCATTGGGCTTTTTCCTATTACTTTATCCTTTATCTGTTTTTTCAGAATGTGATCATTTTCACATACAGTATGTTCTTTTCAATATGTTCAAATGCTTTTTAGCCCAGCCGGGAACCCTTGCTACATTTTATTTCATCAAATGATGGATGAGATCCTTGGGCCTCCCTAGAAAACATGCTGTCCTGAACTCCATACAGGAAGTTGGTTTAACAGCAAACCAAAGAAATGGGCCATAGGTCTGGATTTACAGTCTCAAACAGGCCCTTTTTAAAGAGCTGGTGCTGATAACAAGACTTTAAGAAAGAGTTCTAGGCCCAGACAGATGCTTTCAGCGTAGGTCTGGGGGATGATTTGCAACAGGTGGTGAGTGGAGAAGAGCATTCAGTAGCTCTGTTGCGGCCTCCGTACTAAGAGAAGTGCAGTGACCTTACAACATTGCCAATGTAAATACAACATGGATGTGTTTTGATTATATCTGCTCCCGAAATGTGTTCTTATGGAATGAGCTGTAGCATTGGAAGTCCATGAGCTGATATTTTCAGCTTCCGGGATTAGCACTGGACCACAGCTGTAACAAGCAGACAACAATTCCAACCTACATGCTAGCAGGGGCCTGGCCTGCCAGAGCCTCTATGGCTTTTGTTTTAAAATGGCACTGGGGGGTACAGCTGCTATCCCAGTGTCATTTTAGAACAGAAGGTGAGACTAATGTGAGTTAAGAGATAAAACGTAGAAAACTGTATTGAAGAGATGTTTAGGATATGTCTCATTTTAATTGTTTTACCCACACAGAAAGTCTGTCACTTTAATTGCTTTATCACACAAGGTCTATTGCTGCTCCCAGGAGCCGAGCACTTCAAACGTTTTTAACATTTTTGGTGAACAGATATTTATTTATTATACAGAGTACACTGAAACCAAGATTAGTTTGACATACATGACTATGTTTAGTTGAATTAAAAAAATAGGAACTAGTCATAGTAGTGACTATGTTTACAGTAAGCACAGGTTTAGTTCACTTTAATAGGTTAGTGCATAAGGCCCTGAAGCAATTCCAGCTCTCAATTATTTAAAAAAAAATGTAATTGCATGTGTGTTAAACAATGAATGTTAGCTATATAATACTTTGTATTTTATGCACAAAGTGGTTTAAGGGAGAAAGTAATACCCTTCTTGTTCTGGACTCTCAATATAGCAAGTATATGTCACTTGAGTTATTGTACTATTTACTGTGCTGTCCTCAAGCAAGCAGCTCACAAGTGACACCCATTATGCTAGACTAATATATATATGGGGGCAATTTATCTTATGATGGCTAGGATGCAACTCAGTTAAAGTTGTGCTGAGAGGACAAAAAAAAAAGTCTTTCTGATTTATCTGGAGTCACAGGGGAACATCCATCATCATATAAGAGGGGAAAGACTTGAAATGGGCACATTTTCACTTCCTTCTATTACTCTTGTAACTTAAGTTTCCACAGCACTTTAATAAATTATACATGCTCGACTGCAAATTAATGTTGCTGAAAAAAATGACCAAACTGCTTGACAATGGTCCTTCTGTAAACAGTACTCAATTTTATTAGAGAACGGTCTTTAAGATGCAGGCTGTGTACAGACTTACCATTTGATGCCAAGGCTAGTATAACCATTTAGCACAGTACCTGGCCAGTTCAGACAGTAATTGCTATTGAGATAAAGTGGGTATGATCTGCATGTTGCAGAATGTCCAATTTCTCACAACATTTCAGATAGCCACAGAGATACACCTGGCATTTTTGTTACATTGGTAGACAGATATAAAATATAGTATAGTAAAACAAAATACAAGTGTGTTTTATTTTGAACAGCGATAGAAACCAAAATCTTTAATCACTGTGCTGCATATAACATACACCTGCGGCTGTATAATCATTAATGAAAAAGCCAAAATGTATAGGACATGGCTGCACTTTAATACATAAAGTATGCAGAAATGGTCAAGAGGTTTGGATATTCAACCAAGCATAAAAATTAGAAAGATATGTGATATCAGCAGCTATGGCAGGGTATAATTTCTACCAGCAGCTGTGCTACTTGCATAATTTCTGGAACTTCTACAAACGCCTGGAATTTTCACACACTACAGTTTTTAGAGTTTAAAAATAATGGGGAAAATGAACCAATACTAGGGATGCACAGATACTTTTCGAGTACCAGTGCAGATACTTGGCATTTTCACGAGAACTACCAGGGTTGCAGCGGTTGCAGCTGGGACCTGGCTCTGGTGCTCCACGACTGTCCTGAAATCATTAGTCTGTATTGTTTTAGAAAAACTGTCACATGACAATAAACAAAAAATGTATCAGTACTCGTACTTGTAAGTACTCGGCAAGTACCAGTACTCACAAAACTGGTATCTGTGCATCCCTTTATTTATATTTATAAAAACAAAATCGTACATTAAAACAGAGATGTACAAATCCCAGGAGCTCCGTGTGCTCCTTACAAATGACAGCTGCCTCCTAATTTTTGAATTTTTCTCTAGTGTAGTCTTGGAGCTCAAAAGTATCAGTACATGTATTCGTACTTGTACCGAGTACTGTACTTGGTATCTGTGCAACCCTAATTAATCCATATCAACCTTTCATAGGAAAAACACCCTATTAATGAGAGTTGTCAGAGACAAACCTCAAAACTTGGTTGCACAGACATTAAGTCCACAACTGCTCATACAAGAACTCTTTAGAATGGTGGTATGGAGATGGACAAACACATGAAAATTGGGCTACACACAGCTGAGGCCTACACCATGTTCTTCTCTCATAAGCTAAGAAAAAGAAGGTTACTTTCCAAAAAAAATACTTTCCATTTCTGCTGTGGCTTGTAGATGGCAAAGTTTGAATGAATTGCTAGAGGAGATTTACAAAACAGACAATGTGCAATGGCACATGTGAGAAAATGTAATGGTCCTCCGTCATAAGCATAGAACAATCTTCCTAATCAAGGCTTATTCTGGCACCTTGCTAAACTAGTACCGTGAAAAATACAGGCTGTAAGGCCCTTACTCATACCTGACAGCTGCATCTTTTAAAATGGAAAGTAAGGACATTGTTTCGAATTTTTATTAGATGCAGTGAGAGATGCCCTGTAGCTCAGCGGAGGTATGCAACTTATTTTGGATTAAAGAAAATATTTTTAAAGACCAAGAAAAAAATAAAACACATAATGAGAACTGTAATTTGTTTTATTAGACCATATAGCCAGTTGCAAACTATAGTATATGTAGAATGGCTGGCTGCCTTGGGCCTCACATTTAAAGGGCTCAAGTTATTAAAAATAAAAAAAAACTTGTAGTAGGGCTGCATCTCGTTTTAGTCTAGGGACTAGTATTCAGAAAATATACTCATCTGATCCTTGGTCCTGCGGCAGTCAACACTTACCTCTCTCCCCCTCCGCGTCCTAACATCTAATGCTGGTGATTGGACTTGCATTAGAAATGATGACGTTAGTGGGGTTTAAAACATCAGATCCCGGGGGGAAAGAGGCTGCAGGGACCAGTCTAACAACCAGGAAGGATCAGGCCAGTACATTTTTAAAAAAAATATTATTATTTGGGCCCCTACACCAGAACTTGCAGTTAACCCTTGCAGTGAGGGAGTAGCTACACTTCAAGAGTTAATTTTTCGTTTTCTGGAGTTCTCTTTTAAGGGGGCTCATGGAGTTGCTATAAATGTTCAGCACTTCAGTGCAGCTTATAATAAGGCAGATTCAGCTGTGCAAATCTTGAGTCCTATTTCCAGGAGGAGAGGGCAACAAATTCACCCTTCAAATCTCCCTTGTGCTGTTACACAGTTGTACAAATATGACACAATGCAAAGCCACGGTTAATATTCATATTACTATGAAGTGAGATTTTTTTTATAGCTAATTTTCCTTAAGCTATTATCTTTGGTATTAGTATAGCTGATTAATATACTGCCATCTTGTGGTCAGTTTGGTTATTGCACCACATTTTCTGTGTTCCCTCCTTTATGATGTATTTCCCCCTTCTTCATGAGATAGTAATTTCTGGCATAAAAATGGCTGACTGTAATATGGCCACATGTATATGCTTGCTTGGAAACATCATCTCTGACCTTCAAATACCATCTGTTTATTCATCTGCTGTGTCCTGTTGTCTGCTCTAGGCAATAAAGCACTCCGTGGATGAAAAGGTATTTGGTGAGTTCAGCTATCTGATAAGGATTGTCCGCAGTGATTATATCCACTTATACAGGCCAGGCATAGAGGTCTCCGCAAGGGAAACATCATTAATACAACAATCAGAGTCAGAATACCCTCAATACAAGTTCCTTTAAAATATTTGAACAAACATACACAATGTGCATGCACATTTAAAAAGCACTGTTTCAATATTATCTGCCAACATCAAACGTCTCATTTACAAATGTACATTTTTATTTTTTTTTTATGGATTGTTACGGTTTATGGAATGATCTTTTGAACAAAAATAATGCTAAAAGTCTGTTCTGTCCTGTTTCTATGTGCACCTACATTTTATCATTTTTGTATACTTAAAACTAATTTGTTTACCATTACTATTAAGTGAGATTCATACTACCATAAAGTGTATCTAAACCTAAAAACAAGAACATATTGCAGCTTACCAGTCCTTACATCTAGCTGCATTGATTTTGCACACTAAGAACATTTTCAGCAAGTATAGAAAAAATATGTTTACCCTGCCAGAAATGCAGTGTCCATGTCACGTCGTGTGAGTTCAAAACAAAGCACAAGTAACCTTGTCCAATTAATCCACCATGTGAAGATACACAGAGGAAGACATGTTTGAAGTCTAGCCTGTGTGACAACCCTGGCTACCCCCATAGATGCAGTGGAGAAAAAAAAAAGGGCTACCAATGAAGGGATAGAAAGTGTGTTATTTACAGGATTACAAAGCGAAAATAAAAGGGAGAAAGTCTGGGGAAAGAAAACTAATGCAGACAGTAAATTTAAGGACTGGTAAGCAGCAATATATTATATTAAGTGTTAGGGTTTAAATACGCTTTAAAATAAATTAGAGTAGATGCTTCAAAAGGTGTAGGTGCTTGCATTGTACGAAAACCTGGAAGCCAGCGATGTTTAGGATATCTTCCAGCTGATGTCACAATATTACCTTAAAGTGCAACTAGAGTCCAAGTTTGTTTTTTCTAAAGTGTAGAATTGAATGCATGAAGGGTTAGAAAGTCTATCAGGGTTGAAATCTCTATGCTCACACTGAGGTGATTTTTCTGTGAGATTTTAAATGATGACTGTGTCTCAAGAGATTTCAAACCTGTCACCTGTAGATCTAAACTGTGCTCATGTTACCAAAAGCTATACATTACTGCATATATTTATTGGTATTATCATTTCTGAGTGTCTTAATACAATCCTAAATATAGTTTCATGGGAGTAGCAGTCTAATATTTCATTGCAAATCCTACTCCAATAGCTATGTATATCATAATCGGAAGTGTACGGATATTGATTCAATATTCAGTATCACATGAATGCAATTAATCTTGCTGACATCTTATTTTATTTTGTTCATTGCAAAAGTACATACCAATATTAATATTTGAGAACTTCATGCCAAATACTCATCATGGTAGTGTTAACTTAAACTTTAATTTCACTTGTCAGCCTTTTGATTATACCAACAAGAAGTACTGTAACAACAAGATATGCTTATGTATTATTTAGTTCATGTTTCACCCTTGCTTCTCTGTGTTTCATGTCAACAACTAAAATGTGTACTCCGTTAAGGGTTAATTGGTCCCTGTCTAAATTGGCCCTGCATGTATGTATGTATGTATGTGAGATAGAGTGTAAGCACCTTGAGGGCAGGGACCTACGGGAATGTGCACTGTGTAAAGCGCTGCATAAATTGTCGGCGCTATATAAATACCAAATAAATAGCAAATTGAACCATGCTTTATAGGGTTTTTTTGCCTTCCTCTGGATCAACACAGTGGGTAATTGTGGGCATAGCGTTCTGTTTTAGGTTTTTCTTTTTTTTTCCTCATCTCTATAGGTTGAACTCAATGGACTTGTGTCTTTTTTTAACCTGACTAACAATTTAACTAAATGGGTAGCAGAAATAGAAGAAAATTAGCCTTGCCAACGACAATGTAAGTAATACAATATTTCATGCTTGTTGTTAATTATCATTATGTATGATTCCTTCTATAATCTGCTGTATAACTCAAAAGACTGGGTGGCATGAAAATGTACAAGTGGTATGATATTACAGATATGTTCTTAACTCAATTCAAGAGAACAATTGCTCATCATTTAGAACATGAATAGGCTTGTAGACCTGAATTAACACTTAGCTGCTAACAGATCTCTGACATGACCTATAGGCTTGTTCCTGTAGATAAGATAGAGTAAGTACACTATCAACTCACAAGTCTTCAAAATAATTCTTCTGACCTGATCACTGCAAAATAAGCAGGGGGCAAGGTCATCCCATATTGGAGGAATTAAACCACTTAAGGGCTTGTTGATACCTTGTCCGGACCAGATCTGAAAACACAGTATAGTGCGTTTTTTTATGTGTGTTGGTGCATTTGTTTTAGCTTAGAATGGTCTTTCAGGTGCAGTCCAGTGCATTTGCATGTTTTTAAAGCGTTTACATGTGTTTTGGTGTGTTCCAGACCAGGAAAAACAGTGCATGTAGCATTTTTTCCCCCAAACTGGAACGAACTGCTATGATGTGAACAGAGCCCAGAAATACCATAGGAATACACTGGGATGCATTTCCGGTGCGAACAAAAACTATTCTGGTCCGGATCTGGTGTGA
The DNA here is from genome assembly GCF_000935625.1 of Nanorana parkeri. Lineage (NCBI taxonomy): Eukaryota > Metazoa > Chordata > Amphibia > Anura > Dicroglossidae > Nanorana > Nanorana parkeri. The sequence continues at coordinate 242,984 of NW_017307144.1, forward strand.
ACAAGCCCATAGATCAAAGAGAATTTGTTTCATCTAAAATGTTAGTTGCAGGGAGGTGAAAATAAATTTCCTCTGATAGTACGCATTATGAACTACATGTAGAGGCATGTCCTGGCATCAATGAACCACCTAGGGACCAATAAAACGGACCCTGCTTGTGGTGGTCATGCGGTGTTTAGACTTGCTGCAATTAGGAGGAAGCAATGGTATAAAAAATTAGAAACCGCGTGGCTGCTCCACAACCCCCAGAATGTGCAGGATTATATGCAGAGTTTGGGTCTGTCTGTTTGCATCCAGGCAGCTAGATTTAAAGTGGGTTTTCCCATAATAATGAGGTTGACAGTATTTCAGGCTATGATAATGGTATCACAACCCTGTTTTACCATCACAAAGTAAGGTCTCTTCTTATTCATCTCCCCTACAAAGGATTTCACACTGGTTAGTAAGTTGCCATGGGCATGATTCTTTGACAGATGGCCATGTAAATTTAAATATATATGCATATCTATCTATCTATCTATCTATCTATCTATCTATCTATCCATCTCAGGGGTTCCTCCCGCCGACCCAGGCTTGGATGGATTCTGTGACAATATTAAATAACAGAAAATGATAAGCTCCAAAAAAATACTATACAAATACTAAATGAAAATGTTATAGATACATAACTGAATTACATTTTTATACAGTACGTGTCTGAAGTTCAGCTGACACAATACAAATCCATCATTATTCACAGAAGTATGTTATGGAGTCATGTGTTCCTGAAATTTATGTCCATACACAGAACTCCAAGCAACACTAAGGGCAAAGTGCAATACTCCATTGTGTGCAGTACAATAGTTTTTTTATGGTTGACTATGATCGACACAAAGAAAAAAAAAAGAAAAAGAAAAAAATGGGGGAAATTGTAAGCATTTTTGCAGTGTGAAAACACTATCTTTCTGCAATAAGGGGTCTTGGGAGTAACAATTTCTCTATATTTTAGCAATGTGGTCCAGGACAGTCAGGAGAAAAGCATTATCTAAAAGAAGCTCACACGTCACTCACTGCAAAGATTTAAATTGGCAGCCTAGAGGCAGATATAGGCACCGTGGAGTTTGTTTATCATATGAAAAGGTTGGGAAATAATTTGTATTGGCTCTTATTTCACTATTAATCATGTGATGAATCCCTGCTCACTGCCGCCTGTGAAAATAGAATTTAATTTTAAATGTGTATTAAAATGGCTACAATTTACTATATGACAGTTCAGATGTGGTATTTACTAAAAGCGGCTATGATTTGCAGTTTGCAGCTTAGCATCTTTTATACTTTTCACAAAAATAAAAATAAAAATAAAAAAATAAAAAAATGTTGGAGACTAGGGAAAAAAGACAAATGCTATTCTGTAAAGTTCATTTCACTTTCATTTTCTACTTTCTGATGACGGATAAGTACCACTTCTTAGTCCTAATTGGGACCACTTTTTGCTTTAGTGATTGAGCCTAAAAGCTTCGGGAAAGTTTTAAGGAAAGCAACTTTTATTTCTATGATGTTTTATATTCTACATTACTTTTTTACTCTTTCTGATTAAAAAAATCCAATTAAATCAAGTTACTGGTATTAGCTGTATTAACTATAAAACACATTGAAATTAGTAATTTGGATATCCGTAATGGCATATGACAATGTGCACCTGGTTGCTTGATCTATTTTTTTTTTAAAACAGTTGTTTACAGCACATTATAGCAGCAGAGTGGGCACATTGGCTGCTGGGGGTGTAGTTCCCTGGATGGTGCAGTGCTGGGCTTGTGGAGGCCTGTGTGAAATGAACCTCCAAAAGTGCCCAAAGTTGAAGGGGGAAGGAAAGCCTGCACAGAAAGGGGAGCCTAGACTGGAGGCCTGGGGAGGGGAACATTAGGGCTGCTTTCTGAGTTGTGCTGTGACCAGAGCCAGGACGGGGTGCAGTATGAGTACTAAAATCAACATAGTCTGGAAAGGAAGAGAACTAGGCTGCTGTGTTGTTCTACATGCAGAGCAAGAGAGACTGTGCTGCCAAATAGGAGAGCAGAGAACTTGTGAACAGATTGGGGGTGAAACTGCTGACTCCAGAGGGTAAAGACTGGCTGCAGGGAATAACAGTGGCAGAGAAATATAGGGCAGAGCCACAAAGAGCATGGTCCAGAGCTACAACTGCTGACTCCAGCTGGGGTTGACTAAGCTGTACTGCTACAGAATCAATACTGGTTTATAAAGGAAGGTGTCTGTGTGTGTGTGTGGCTTGACCTCTCACCTGGCCTGTAAGGGACAGATTTGAACCAGCACCTGTGGTAAGAGGCCTCTTGGCCATCTGAGTTTATTGCACTTTGTTACTACCCAGATTAAGCACTCTAATAAGATTTCCTACGCCCCAAAATTGGCAGACTGTATTAGAAACCCCACTGGCCAGTGAAATGGATAGGGATTCTTGTTTATAGATAGGCCCCAAAGCTAGAACTACTGTTATATTTACTGTTGAACTATTGTTCCTTTTTGTTGTTCTTAAGCTTTTTCCTGCAGGGCTTTTGCTTGTTAATAGTGTCATGCAAAACTACATCTGTAGCTAAGATGACACAAGATTATACTTCCACACATAAGCAGTGTTAGAGTTAGTGGTCACTACCAAGTTTGAGCAGAGGACATTGGGGGGAATTTATCAAAACTGAAGCAAACAAAATCTGGAGCAGATTTGATGCAGTAGCCAATCAGCTTCTATATTTCATTGCCAGATGCTTACCTCGCGGCAGACCGGAGAGACCATCCGCCGCCGGCCAATCATGCGGCGCCCTTCCGGCCATCCCTCTTCGAGCCGCCAGCCAATCACGCGGCACCCAGCCGCCCACCCTTCTTCCAGCCTCGGCCAATCACAGGACACTTAGCCGCCCCTCCTCCATCCCGGCTGTCAGTCTTAAGCCGCGGTGTTTGAATTGTTCGGCGTCCTGTTATTTTCAACCACGACGCTGAACAATCCATGTTGTTCCACCACTCTGCCTTGCTGTACCCTAACCTACAAGGTGCCTTTCTACCACCTGTTACAGCACCTCAAACCAGGACTGAATTAACAGTTTCTGTAGCACAGGTTGAGAGTGTGGGGAAAAGCTCCAGCCACATCCGGCTAGACGTCTTTTGCTGCAACAGAAGCACATTGCCTTAAAGGAGAGCAAGCCTGAACAACAGAGCCGCAAGTACAACCTAACCCCTCTTGTAACCACTGTTACCTTATGTAATGGACTAAGTATAATGAACCCTATAAGGAGCTGGTATGAAGTAATACTCTCTTTACTCTGATCACTAAGGACTATAAGGGTGATGCTATTGTCTGTATCTTGTGACGTATAGGAAGTTGGGGGTACATATTGGATGTACCTTTATTCCGTTACCCATATCAGTAGCCCCCGTTGAAGTGGGATACCATGTGCACCCTGACTCTGCATCTGAGATCCAGTCAGATAATCCCTACTCACTTCAGGGACATTGCACTCATTTTCAAATCTCAACTGAGCAAACTGGAGAGATGCTGATTGTTTGCCATGGGAAACTGCTCCAGATTCTGTCTGCTCCAGTTTTGATAAATCCCACCATAGTGTTTAAACAGGAGTATGTATGTGTGTGTATATATATATCTATATACTGTATATGTATATAGATAGATATATAAAAAATTTTTACCGTTAGGCATAAGAAATGACACACATGATAAATTCCCTTTAACAAATGAACTGATTAAAATGTGTTCCATATCACATTTTTGTTGCTGCTTTCTTTTTGTATATATGCAAGTGAGGGCAAAGCTGCAGCAATAAAAAAGACAAGAGGTTCATTAGGTGATTTCATAAAACTGAAGCAAAGAACATTTATTTGTCAAATTAAAAGGAGAGCCCAAGAAAATATACTAAATCTTTAGTCAGAAAGTCATAAGACTAGCCCCAAATCCTCTAGGTGTCTAATAGCCATTTAAGTATCAGATTGACTTATAATGTTGCAATAATGTGCCTCTTTCACCAGTAATGCCAAGAATATGTCATGCAAATATTCTGGCATTGCTGTAATAACAAATGCTGCCAAGCCCCTGATTTATTAAACCTTTTTATGGAGCCAAAAATCCCAATACGTTTTACCCCATGTTTGTCAGCTGCACTCACAAATGTATATTTACAGGGCCATTAGCAATGATCTACTGATTAAAGCTTTCAACCTGATGAAAAAGAGAAATAATAACGTATGCTCTCGCCTTTAACAATCTTGCAACATTTAATGCATTTGGAAGCTGTGCGATTATGTCTTTAGAGCACTCAAAGTTGAACTTAAATTTAAAGTATAAGTTGGGAGAGAAAGTTACTTAGGCTAAGCAGTTGCTTGAACTTTAACAGAAATAAGGTACATTCTCTTATCCCTGGCACAATTCAATACCATTTAGTGTAATTAAGGCTTGGATGGGCGGACCTGATTTTCAAAAATAAGCCTCAGTAGAATCAATTTGGTGCAGGCTTCCAGATCCACTACAAACCCCACACTGTGTCTATGATTCTACTGCTCAGTGGGCATCACTTTTAAAAACTAAAGAATGATTAGAGATGTGGTACAAAACAATGACCAACAGCAGATATCACTGGATGCCACTGGGCAAAACACCATGAGGGGAATTTATCAAGACTGGAGAAGACCGAATCTGGACCAGTTGCCTAGGGCAACCAATCAGCTTCTCTCTTCAGTTTGTTCAGTCAAGATTTGAAAAAGAAAGATAGAAGCGGATTGGTTGCCATGCGCAACTGCTCCAGATTCTGTCTGCTCCAGTTTTTGATCAATTCCCCTTCATGTGTTTTTTCATCAGTTGCTTAAATATCCATAATTTAGACTGATAAAGCATACACATGCACTGATTGTGAGGAATACCGGTACAACATTTAAGCCAGATTCACATCTTTGTGTTACCACAGTATGCCCCAATATGTTGCTATTAGTTTTGCATGCCATGCCATTGTGCATCATTAAAGTTGGGAGCATAAAGTCCCATGGAAATGCACTCTTGCAATGGGCTGAAGTTGTATTCTTGCAGGATTTCTAGCTCCCAACTCTGCTGGGAGGCATGGTGATGTAATTTGTGCCTCAAGCATTGGAGGCCAGGAACGAGATAAGTGTGAAAATAATAGGGTTGCAATAACTAATGACAAATAGCACCACACACCAATCCCTGTGTAGCTGCAAGCACTATAAGAAGTGTTACCCTCTAAATGTATCAAATTATAATAATGAATGTGCTGCACTTCAACTAGAACAGTCAAATAAACAAAATCTCTATAATAAATAAGTGCTAAACAATAGATGCAATCAAAGTGTTCACAATTTATTTTCTTGTACATATACATCTTTAATAATAAATATTCCTCTGGAAAGTTCAATCTTATATTCTGTGCACAAATGTGGAATCACATGTATAAAGTGCTCAAGATTTGTTATCACCCAGGTGATCACCCCTCTTAGTGGGCCGCTCACCTTATAAGTCGACCTAAGCAGGTCTAAAATCGCTTCAAATAGTTTTATTTTATGGTTTTACGCTATGCCTGTTTTCATATTTTATTGGATATGGTCATGATTACATGCTGACGTCATTTTCTGTGTAACGATTGTGGAGAGACAGACCTTTGAATAAGATCGATTGGAGATCCTATAAAGCGATTTTAGACCTGCTTAGGTCGACTTATAAGGTAAGCGGCCCACTGAGAGGGGGGAGAACCTGGGTGATAATTGCAATTGGTGTATGGACCTTGTATAAAGAACTTTCACTGTGGAAAGATAAAGGGTGAGGTGCACTTGGGACAACTCTTGAGCTCTTTATATGTGTGATTTCACATGTGTGTACATCTGAATACGGAATATAAGATTGAACTTTCCAGAGGGATATTTATTATTAAGGGTTCAAATAACTAATTAATGTAATCAATGAAAATCCCAGCAAGCATAGGAGGGGACACAAACCCCTGCAGCCCGGCGGTGATAAGAGCTCAAACCTCAATTAACGAACCCCCCATTCTCATCCCTGCTGGGAGCTTGCTACATGCTGTGGTCTGTGTCCGTTCCGATTCCTGTTGCTCTTCCCACATGTAAATCGGCAGTGGCAGCAGGGTTAGGGGCAAAGACCGCTGCAGCCGGCGCCAGCTGCTGTGACTCTCCATTAACCCCAACCGCCCCACCACCCTCTTAAGTTAATTTTCTCAGGTTCACCTGTCAGTGGTAGAAAGCCAGCGGCAAGTCTCAAATCCACCCACCCACTGCCTGCTTTCAATCCCCCCTCTTGACAGAAGACAGTGTGTTGGTGCAATAGGCAGACTGCTATTGGCTGCTGCAATTTGAAACAGCCAATAGCAGGTTTACTGTTGCACCTGGCCACTGCCTGTGGTCAATCAGCAGGGGAGGATCTGCTCTGCTGATTGACAGCAGACAGTGAGCGGGTGTAATAACCAGCCTGTTATTGCAACTTAAAATGCCCACCCACTGCCTGCTATGTTTACATTCAGCTGCGTCAGGAGGCAGCTATCATTCCCCAGCTAAAGCTATTGAAGTGGAAAGGTGACACAAGGGGTCTAATAGACCCCTATTGTCACCTTACAGAGAACCTGTTATCTTCAATGGCACCCCAAATGTACCTCCTGCCCGCAGTGCAATCACCTGTACTGGAACATGTGGTGCCACAATGCCGTGCAATCCAGTGCGTTGCAATTGCAAAAAAATGTACATACAGTTTTATTTTGAAGTAAGCTTTATGTTTGTAACACTCCATATGTATATTTTATTAATATATATATATTTTTTTTTTTTATCCGATAAATCCAAAAAATAATAGGGCTGCAACTAATGATTATTTTCATAAACAATTAGTAGGCTGATGATTTTGAATAATTAGATTAAAAAAATGAACAACACCCTTAATTTAAAATAAAATACACAAATGCAATGTTACAAAGTTTACTTCAGAATAAAACTGCATGCGCAATTTATTGCAATCACACTGCACTGAAACACACAACATTGTGGTACCGTGCGTTCCAGTGCGGGCAATCACACTGTGGGTGGTGCGTTTGGGGTGCCATTTAAATTAATGGCACTGCATGGGGGGCGTGGCCAGACACAATGAAGAATGGCCGCGATGTAGAGGAGCTCTGTCCTCACACGAAAAGCACAAAGCACAGAAGGTCTAAAAACTCCCCTACTAACCTCTCCCTGTCTCTGTAAATCAAGTGGCCACGACAGGGAAGAGGAAAGGAAAAGAAGGTCCACAAAAACTTACCGACTTCTTCCTAAGGAACAGAGCAGGACCAATGCAAGATGACCCTGGCAAGTCACCTGCTGCTCCCTCCTCCGCTTCGTTTTTCCACGATTTTACAGCAATTGTGCTGCATTCCGGAGCTTTATTTTTTTAGCTTAAAATGGACTTCCAGGTGCAGTCCAGTGCTTCCAGTGTGTTTGCATGTGTTCCAGTGCAGTCCAGACCAGAGAAAATTAGACAAGCAGTATTTTTGGACTGCACTGGTGTGAACAGAGCCCAGAAACACCATAGGGCTACATTGGGAATGCTTTTTTGCTCCGGAAAAAAACTGTTCTGGTCTGGACATGATCTGGACATGGTGTGAGCAAGGCCTTAGAGGTGGTTATAATTCAGTAGAGACAGATCTGATCATGATTCACTCCAGAACTCTTTCAACAGCCAGAGCTAATGTTTAAGCACCACTGCTTAAGCCACAACCACAATTTTCTTCAGGGGTTCAGTGAGTTTCAGATCTGTCAGAGGGGTTTCAGGGGTATGCTTTTATATAAAAACATCCAGCATGTTACCAGATGGTACCAGAACAAATAATTTAGTAATGGAAACCTACAGAAAATGCTCAGGATATTAAACAAAAATAATACAGTGATGACATAAAACTCAAAATGAAGCTCGATACCAGGAACATAGCTTTTCTGTACTTTCATACTAAGAGCTTTGATGAGCCTCTGTATCAACAATCACTGATTGTAGATTTAGTTACTTTCCTACAATATTTAAATGAATCATATTCCATCAGTCTGCTACATATGGTAGCGCAAAAATATTTGTATTCATGTTTTCATTTTACACTATTGTTTTGTCTATCATTGCTATTGTGCATTCTGTTCATACTGAACTTTTATTTCAAATATAAGATAATATATTTGGCAAGAAGCATTCTATTGTCTATCATATGATCCAGGCAGCATCCACATCACTCAGTGAGTAAACATCATTACAAATTCATATCCTTATGACATAGAATACTAATGTAATAACCCATAAACAATAGTCAAAACTCATCTTGTACTAATCTGGCTTAGAAAGTAAATTGTTATTGGTTAATGCTCGGCAGTTTTTTTTATATGCACTATTTTTGTTATAATAAGCCTGCTTGCTAAAATCCAATCAAACATTCTCATGTTTTACATAAACTCCCCATACAGATGCTTGATAGCTGGTCATTTTTAAATCAATAGCACATAAATATATGTTAATGCCTAACTCTGACCAAAACCATGTATTTAATTTTGGACAACATGGGTATTACTGTTGCCTGTGTCCTTATGAGGGAGATCACCCTCACTTCCTCTCAGGACAGGAAACAATAGGAAAAAGGGTACACAGGAAAAAAACAAACAAACGGTTTTTAGGAGTGTGGCTGGCTGTGCCAAAGACTACCACGTTGCTAATTCCTTATACAGGTAGCACAGGGGGAGAAAGTTAGGTAAAACCTCCTCAATGGAGTCACAGGTAGAAATGAAAACCTGACCATTTTAATTCTTCTTCTACAAAAATCATTACAAGACAAGCAAAATCAAACTTTTTTTGGCTTTACTTCTCTTTGGGGTTGCAGGCATACCCAAAAGATCCTTTCCGCACTTCAGCCAGGAAGGATCTCAATACTATTGTTGGGATCCACACAGCATCTTGATTGAAAGCCAGCTGTGCCCACCTCCTCCCCTGAAGGTTCCTCCAGTGAGCGCTGGAGGAACAGAGGGGAGGGGGGATACCTGTGGGGAGCGGTGACCGACACTCAATGCTTATAGAAAGTGAGGATCACCAGCATTTAGAGGATATTGTTAAATCATTGTGTTCATTTACTGAAGAGAAAAGTCACATACATCACATAGCCAATGTTTCGGGGGCCACAGGGGGTCCCTTCATCAGGGCATCAAAGTGACGTCATTACGTTGCCGTGATGAAGGGACTCTGCAGGTGATCCTCACTTTCTATAAGTTTCATGTACAGGCGCCATCACTGCGAGCACCACAGTCGTTACTGGTCCTAATCGCTGTAAGGACTTGAGAGGATACATCTGTATCTAACATTTAATGCTCTCTGTACGGAGAAGCCGTAAGCTTAGCGATCAGCAGTTTGTGATTGCTCAGCTCTCGGAATATAGAACCAGCATGTGACAGCTGCAGTGCTCTAAGTATTGGGAAGAGTACACATTCTACTACCAATATTTCTCCTTTATTATTGCTATAGTCTATAGGATTTATAAAAAAAAAAAAAAAGAAAAGTGTAAACCGTAATTATGTGATGCTTTTTAGTGGGTTGCTCTATTACTAAGCTCAACTTTCATTAGTTTAGAGTAGTTGGAATTAACCATGGATTGTGATTGGTTGGTATGGTTTACTGTACTGCAAATGAGGGGAATTTATCAAAACTGGAGCAGAAAAATTTTGGAGCAGATATGTATGGCAACCAATCAGCATCTCTCTTTCATTTTCAAACCTTAACTGAACAAACTGAAGAGAGAAGCTGATTGGCTTCCATGCACAGCTGCTCCAGATTTTGTCTGCTCAAGTTTTGATAAATTCCCCCTATTGCATTTTGCCTCATCACAAAAAACTTACCTTGTTACTTGCAATACAGATAAAATGTATCCCTTACACTTTTCATTTAATTTTTTTTTTTTAGCAGTAACTCTTATCTGCCACAGACCAATTCACATGCAGATCATTTAATTTAGACATTTTGAAATGTATTAGCATGAGCTTTTCTCAGTTTACTCAGCTGTTTTATTTTTTAATGCATACATAGTCACAGATGTGCTATACATAAAGTAAAATGTTCTCTAATTAAGACTGTTCTCATTTATGACTTCTTAGAATATGTCCCTGAATCTCACATTTATGTTTGTCATTAATAAAACATGTTGCATATAAATAACCCGATTTCCACACATTGCTCACAGCAATTATCAAGCTCTCTTTAACAAGTTTACATTTGTTTTCACAGTTTTAACATCATATTCACTTGCAGCTGAGTGACTTACTAAGATCTGCTAGATATGTGAGCTTTGTTGTTTGCATCATGCTTGTTGCACATGTTTAATTAAAAATCCCCCCTCCCAGTCTCCAGATACATGAATAAACAATATCCGATAACTAGAGTGACTCAGGAAGGCAAAATAAGTTATTTTTTCAGGGGGAAAGAGTGTTGTCAGACTATTTGCGGCATCCAAACTTAATTCTCTATATTTTCCAGTGCAAAACTGAATCTAATCAATAACCATTGTTAGACAGTATGCCCCTCTAAGTCTTATAAATATGGGACATTGTGGAAACTCCAAACATTTTTTAGTGTGCAAGGAAAGAGTGAAGCCCAGATATGCCAATCAGAATCACCTTTAATCCCATAGAGCACTGGGAAAACAAAAGATGGACTTCTTAAGAGGGTTCTCCCGTAATTTTTTATTTTCTTTTTTTTTTTACATTAAGGCCAACATGACGCATCTGAGTATAAGACCTATCCCCCTAAGCACAAAAGAGCTACAATGCATTATGGCTACAACTTAAAGTAACTGTAAACCCCAAGAATGAACATCTTTTATTTCCCTGTTTTAATCAGTTTAATATTGAAAATGTTTTGTCTTATCTGTTTGATAAGTACAAACAATAGCTGTTAATCCTGCCAGGAATCCAGTGTGCACCTCGCTTCCTGTGGCCAAATGGAAATCATGCACTTAAAACTCAGACAGCTTTGCTCATGTACTTTTTTTACAGCGACAGGTGTTTTTCTGCTTGTGATAAAACAGCACAGGTGTGAACGGGGGCCAAAGAAATGAATGGGATTCCTTAGGTGGAGCGTTTTTGTCCCACTTAGCCAGGAGCGACAAAACGCCTAGGTGTGAACGGAGCCTTAAAGTGATATTAAAGTCAAAAGGTTTTTAGGCCATTTCAAATGCTGATTTAATCACTTACAATGGATGCTTATTGCTTTTTAAAAACTTTAGTTTCCTGCGGAATCAGCTGCCCCCCTAGATACTGACCCTGATATCCTGTTTTAGGGTTGCGTCTTTCCCATGCAGGGTCCTATGGAGCCACCCTTGTGTGTAAGCTGTGTGTGTCTCCACAAACACAGGCACAGCAAAGCAAGTCACTCCCTGTTATCCCCTCCTCTTTTCTCCCTTTTCCAAGCAAACGTTTCTGCAATGTTACCCCACTGGAAACATCTCAGCAGGGTTATAACTGTAGTACTTTAAAGCACAATGTAATAGGTTAATCTGGGTCCCAGGACATCTTATTAATATTGAAACTACCTATGATCTGCATAAATGCAAACAGTTAATAAAGATCTGGCATTGGAGTCACACCTCTCTAGGGTGTATGGTCTGCTTCTCTATCTAAGGCTGGGCACACACCTTACAACCATCGCAAGACTTTTGTCTTTGCATAGGCAGATCGTACTTGCGATGATCGCAAGCCACGCCCCGATGACCGCAATGCCGCTTGCGCACACCGGCCCGGCCGGCTTTTACGAACATGCTACACACCCGCCGAACATCGTACAATGCTCGGCGGGTATTCAAACATGCTCATAAGTTTAAAGTCGTGCGACCTTACAGTAGTAAAGGTCGCACGGCTTTCACACACCTTACGATAATCGTACGATCGCGGGATTTCCCGCGATTATCGTACGATTATCGTAAGGTGTGTGGGGACCTTAAGAGGAACTCAAGTTCCATGCTCACCAGCTGCATTTAGGTTTAGACAAACAGTCCTTGTCAAAACCTTTAGGCAGTACAGACTATGGTGTTCATAAATGCCTGATGCAGATTAACACAACTGTGAGCCTAAAGGCATGTTCTGACAGATAGACATACTAATAATGATTTCACTGATGCAACAAGATGGAAAGGAACATGCATTCTTGAATCGCTCATAAATGATTTCCCATGGGCATGCACTGGCAAGTGCTACCTAAGTGTACTAAACCATTTCATATGCCAATAGATCTGGAATGCTCCAAAATCTGTTACTGTATGTGTGGAGGTATCTTAGAATCTCTGCTATGAGTATGAAATGGGAAGCATACTCTTAACCAAAGGAACAATATGTATGCATGTAATGTGAAACAATTATCAAAAGCTTGCACCATATTCTACCAACATTTTTTATCACTTCCCCTAAAATGGCTTCATCATATGGCTTTAATTCTAGGGAAAGCTTTGGATATTGGTTTAGATTTTTCATAAAAGTCTTTCAGGTTGCCCATGCACATACTGGTATTTGTAATTGATGCAACCAATTAAATCATCGTTTGTGATGACTGGGCCATGAAGAGGTTGACTCTTAAGCAACTCCAAGCATTTGCAAACATACAATTTTCAACATGTTGGAATATATATATACGTCAATTAACATACAATGATTCTTTAGCTTCAACCTTTTTGTTAGGACAGTGTTCAAATCTAGTTTACAATGGATGAGATTTGTCAGCACAGTGCAATAGGGTTAATTATGGTAAACATTACCCTCCCGAGCCTCTTGCTTTCCAGAGGAAAAAACAGTTTGGGGGGGAAAAAAACTTTCTTTCAAAACAAAGCATGTAATATATAAGCAGTTATTTTATATATTTATTTATTTATTTAGTTTTCCTTCATGAATAAGAACATATGTGTCACATAAATGAATGAACAATGACTTGTCCCCTTCTCCACCCTTCAGGCAGCTCTCCAGGAAATTTCAATAATATACAATGTTCTATAGAAGGCAACATCTGCTCATCTGCTGTGCTCTCTCTTTAGAAAACCCATAGAGCTCTGTCACACCATTGTCATAGGCGAGCCCTGATTTATTTTGTATTTCCTAAAATTTATATACACTATATTGCCAAAAGTATTGGGACGCCTGCCTTTACACGCACATGAACTTTAATGGCATCCCAGTCTTAGTCCATAGGGTTCAATATTGAGTTGGTCCACCCTTTGCTGCTATAACAGCTTCAACTTTTCTGGGCAAGGTTTAGGAGTGTGTCTATGGGGATGCTTGACCATTCTTCCAGAAGCGCATTTGTGAGGTCAGGTAATGATGTTGGACGGGAAGGCTTGGCTCGCAGTCTCGCTCGCTCTAATTCATCCCAAAGGTATTCTAATGGGTTGAGGTCAGGACTCCATGTAAGCTAGTCAAGTTCCTCCACCCCAAACTCTCTCACCCATGTTTTTATGGACCTTGCTTTGTGCACTGGTGTGCAGTCAAGTTGGAACAGGAAGGGGCCATCCCCAAACTGTTCCCACAAATTTGGGAGCATGAAATTGTCTAAAAAATATCTTGGTATGCTGATGCCTTAAGAGTTCCCTTCACTGGGACTAAGGGGCCAAGCCCAACCCCTGAAAAGCAACCTTATACCATAACCCCCCCTCCACCAAACTTTACACTTGGCACAATGCAGTCAGGCAAGTACTGTTCTCCTGGCAGCTGCCACACCCAGACATGTCCATCGGGTTGCCAAGCAGAGAAGCGTGATTTGTCACTCCAGAACACATGTTTCCACTTCTCTAGAGTCCAGTGGCGGCGTGCTTTACACCACTGCTTCCAACGTTTTGCAGTGCACTTGGTGATTTAAGGCTAAGATGCAGCTGCTCGGCCATGGAAACACATTCCATGAAGCTCTCTACGCACTGTTGTTGTGCCATTCTGAAGGCCACACGAAGTTTGGAGGTCTGTAGCTACTGACTCTGCAGACAGTTGGCGACTTTTGCGCACTGTGCGCTTCAGCATTTGGAGGGGTGTCCCAATACTTCTTTTCACAATATAGTGTGTGTGTATGTATGTATGTATGTATGTATGTATGTATGTATGTATGTATATATATATGTGTGTGTGTGTGTGTGTGTGTGTGTGTGTGTGT
>NW_017307144.1:257263-286996 GCF_000935625.1 Nanorana parkeri
GAAAGATCATCAATTTTAAAATGTATACACATGGTGGGAGCAGACAACAAATTATCCTAATGTGGGTGTATGGTTTAGGCTATTAATTTGAATATTATAAATTTTATAGGCATAGTAAATATCTAAATCATTTGTCATTATGTATAAATTACAAAGTTTTTGTTCAGACCAGAGGTCTCCTATTTTAAATGTACATCTTTTTAGTGCTGGCCTAAAAGTCTAGCGGTAGAGCTTTATTTTATTTGTGTGTCTAATGGCCGAGTTACAACGACAAAGCTGAAAAAGTAATCAGGGACACAGACAAATATAACTGGGAAACAGTCTCAATGAAGTCTCTCTCAATCTGCAAAACAAACTGCTATTTTAATACTGGGCAGTAGTTTTCTTAAGTGCTTTCTCTATCTGTTAGAGTCTCTGTGGAATCAATGAGGTCTTTATCTGAGACAGCAAAGTAACTATATATATAAAATATACTTTCTTTAGAGGATTGAGCTCTTTTTAACCTCGGCAATAACAGAATAAAAAGGATTAGTTTGGATTCCACAAACATCACCTTTTTTGCATTTTTTGAAAGCTTGCTTTATAGATTTAGCTTTATAGGTTTTATTTGCAAATTAATAATTTTTGGTGATATGCATAATCCTTTCATGTTTCCCACAAACTAGGCGCATTAGGGTTGATTTACTAAATGTAAACAGGCTGGCGACTTTTCCTTAGCTAAGTAAATGCAGTAAAGCTCTGCTGAATTCTATCAACCAATCTGCAAGCAAAAACGACTTAAGTAGGGATGCACTGATACCAGTATTGCTGCGGATACTGGACATTTTCACGAGTACTCTTACTCGTGAAAATGCCCTGATACCAAGTGTTGATACTGACACTTGACATTTTTTTAAACACAAGCATCTGCTGTAAGGTCCCACGCTTGCTGGGCACCTCAGGGCAGCCTTGTGGAGATCTTGTGGTGCGGTTTACAGCGCCAAGCAAACATCTCCTCCTCCTTCCCCGAGTGTGTAGCTTTATATTATCCTAAATTGCGGTTTGCAGCTAGGACTGGGCCCAGGTGTTCCACCACTGTCCTAAAATCATTAGTCTGTATTGTTTTAGAAAATCTGTCACATGAAACACACACACAAAGAAGGTATCAATAATTGGTATCGGTGAGTACTTGAGTAAAAGTATCAGTACACATACTTGGTCTTGAAAAAATGGTATTGGTGCATCCATATACATAAGCTAAGCAAACATGAACTTGCAAGATAAACAGCCCATTTCCCTTAAGTAAATAAACCCCTGTAAGGGGGTTAGGTGCCTTATATGAAGGTAAAGCAAACACAACCTTATACTTAGATACTTTAAAGCTGAACTCTAGGTAAGATCAAATGCTGTCCTTGAAGTGGGGCTTCTACCCACATTGCAGTGGTTAAATACTTGTTTCTGTCTAGGGATAACATAAAAAGCAGATTTACTTACCTTATACATCTTCCTCTCAGCTGCACGATCAGTTCCCTGAAGCCACTTCTCTTAATTTCTCTGCCAGTTGTAGGCACTCTGATGTCATCAGATACAATTCAGGACTAACAGTTCTTTATTGTAAGTGAGGCTATATGCCCACAACCCAGAGTGTGAGAGAGAAGAGGAGAGCACAGTCTGCTGGGCAAGCGAGGAATTAAGTAAAACTGATTTTTATGTTCCCCTTATGAAAAAAAAACAAAAAAACATTCAGCTCTTCCAGTGTAGAGGGGCCCCACTGCAAGGTTAACTTTTGATGTACCCAGAGTGCAGCTTTAAAGTTAACAATGAATCGAAATAGATTCATTGTTAACTATTTGATAGAAAAATATCACAACTTTGTCAACTTTTTCTATCAATAAGTATAATTTTGAATATTACTGCTTCTTGCTTAGGAGGGCAACACTCATCAGTATGATGAGACAGTTGTGAAAGTTGTTACAGAAAGGGAGGAATGCACTTGTTTGTTTTTTTGTTTATTTAACAACATTAAGTTACCATAGCAATGTTTAACCATACTTGGTTCTATGGGGTATAATTTTCTCATTTTACTTTTTCTCTAACCTCAATTTATTATTTCTTCACCTAATATTCATGAATTCATTACAGATAGGGGTTTCTTTTAAATAATGTACTTGGGTTATCACATGCTCTATCTCACTCCACTATGTTTATGTCAATTATATTACTGAAAAAAGCAAAAATGCTATTAGTGCTACGTCAAATACATTATACCAAGATGCCAGCTTTCAAGAAGATTCAAGCCTGAGGCTTCTAATACTTGAAAGAGTAATGAGACTGTCTCGCAAACAATATCAATTAATGTCAGATACTTTTCAGTCTTTGGAACAGTACAGTGGAATAGAATTTGACTATAAATATTTTAAAAGAAGTGTCAGATAGTGTAATCAATATATTTTCTTTGATACATTTTACCTTTTACATAACATGTTTAGGAAGCTGTACATCAAGAAGGTATTTCATATGTAATTAGTATGACTGTAATGATTTCCCACTGCATTAATAAACATTAAATCAAGTTGCCTTATTAAGTGTAAATAAGGTATTAACATAAATAGCCACATTCAACCTTTTTTATGTTAACAGATAATACAGTGTACTGCCTGAATAAGAGGTCATGGGTTTGTAGGAAAAATGCTTTCTATATTGTTAAAGTGTATGTATAGCATTTATTTTTGGATATAGTGAAGCGTTAAAACCTCTGCCAGTTAATTTATTGTGGTCTGTATACCATTCTGGAAAATTTACCTTCACTTCCTGCACCAGTGATGCAACAGAAAGTAAGGATAAATGTTCCAAGTGAGCGGAATTCCTCTTTTAGACTGATTAGATTGTCACCAAAACAGGTGTCCCACCTCTTGTTTTGAGTTGAACTCTAAAATGTTGGATTTCCTTCCACTCTCTTTATTGGCAACAATGGCCACCAGTACAGATAGATTGGTGAATCTCCTCAATGGGAACTTGACAGAGGGTCTAAACCTTTACCACTCTATCCAAAAAAAGGAAAAAAACAATGCCTATCGATACACTTTAATTCCACAAGTCTGTGTCATCCCCAATATTTTACTAGTTCACTTACAATTTTGAGTTTATGGTTAAAATGTAAATTTGATTATCATTAACCAAAATAATGTGAAATGTCCTTTGTGAACAAACTGCCAATCCATTGGTTGCATGGTCTCTTACAATAGGGTGGATCACTACACAAAGTCCACAAAACCAGCTCCTTGGCACTGATTGGATGGGTTTACTTTGTACATATAGTATGTAAGCATGGTAGGTTTCACCTCTACATTATAGACTACAGCTGGTAATACAATTGGTTTTATCTCAAAATGCAGAATTTAGATGTTGAGTGAAATTACTTTGGCCTAGATCATATTCATCAACTTTAAAAAAAAAAGGAAGCAAAATATGTCTATCTGTGCATGCAACAGGCATACTTCAAAATAACCACTATTGCACTAAAATAATGTGGGCCGATTACTGTATATGGTTAATAAGTGTGCTATTCCACTATCTCCCATGATTTACACTAGAGACATATGGGTGTATTTCAGAAATAAATTCTCATTATCTTTGCCCTCCATGCAGATGATTTTCTTCCTTTACACTCCAGCACTTCCAGCTACTCTAGATCGCCATGTTGCCAATCAGAGGCTGGACTGCTTCTTGTTTAGTTTTCATGATTTTGAGTATATCACCTAGTAGAATGTTTTTTATCTTCTAATCCTGTGTTTTTTAAAAATGTATCTAAAATGTTCTAAAAAAGAGAAAGTGGACAAATAGTGACTGTAAGCATCCATAGTGGGGTTAGGCCTAGTTCACACAGGCTTCAGCTTGTATAAGAACAGTGTAAACAGCGAGCTTTTACAAAGATTTTGGCAAGGTTAGATGAGGCTTTTAAAGCACCCTTCGGCTTTTTCTTGAAAAATGTTACAACAGATTTTATTGTAAGTGCTGACTAGTGAAGTAAACAATGGAACTACTTTCAATTACAAGGGAATGCTATCACTATAAGTATCAACCACATACAATTATCAAATTGCAATTTTTTTGGGGGGGCAATGGTCTTTTAAGTGCAGGCACCAATGTCAAAATAAAATAATATTTACTATACACACTATTACCACTAACACTAGCTTTATGAGACTGGGATTTAAAGTGTTAAAATCATTTCAAATAATTCACAATCTATGATGATACTAGTAATGTAATCTTTAATTAAACTGTAATTTTCAAAGGAGGCACATATGTTCTTTGAATACCAAACAGGTTAAACAACTAAGAAACAAAACCGTCAAACCATGGCTTAATTCAGTCAAATACAGGCACGCTTGTTCATTACAGCTGTTTAATTATACCTTGAATGGGGAAGGCATTTCTCATTATTTTTAATGATTAATGCATTTATAATTTTTTGCATTCCAAGCAGTTATTCCCTTTGAGCCTACCCAGGACCCTCTGCATGGAATGACATCAGCATCCAGTGCATACAAATCTTATTTTACATGGGGAGCAAATACATTCAACATACATTTCCTGTTTAAAATATTTTTTTTTATACGCTTGAAATACATAAAGCGACAAACATATACACAATAACATTCATAAGTGTGCAAACTATATAATAGTTTAAAGCTTTGATACCAGTTTCCTAAGCTACGCCACAATATTTCAACAGAAAATGCTGCAGTGGTGTGACATACTTGTTATTACATTCATAATTTAAACCTCAGGTTTAAATACATTTTACTCTTCCATTTCCAGAAATAGCTTTGTTGCAGCAACTTGCACTGAACATCTTCTGAAAACAAGTAAACAGTAAAGACTGCTGACAGCTAATATGTACTAATGATCTGAAGCAAGAACACTAATGTAGAGTGCAGTGCTGACCATACACAGTTAGACCTCTCAGCAAATCTGTTGCAAGATCTATAACTGCCTGATGCCCAGTGCCAGTTCATAATAAAGAGGAGAATTGTGTCTCTATCAATAATGTCACTCACTAAAAAAACAAACAAACAGAAAAGTAGATAGCAGTGGTGAAGTGGAACTGATTTTATATTCAATACTCGTCCTGCTATACATACATACATACATACTCACTCACCAGCCACTTTCTTAGGTACACCCTGCTAGCCTGCTAGTACTACCGGGTTGGACTCCCTTTTGCCTTCCGAACTGCCTTAATTATTCCTGGCCTAGATTCAACAAGGTGTTGGAAACATTCCTCAGAGATTTTGGTCCATATTAACATGATACCATCACACAGTTGATGCAAATTTGTCGGCTGCACATCCATGATGCACATTTCCCATTCCACCACATCCCAAAGGTCCTTTATTGGATTGAGATCTGGTGACTGTGGAGGCCATTGGAGTACAGTGAACTCATTGTCATGTTCAAGAAACCAGTTTGAGATGATGTGAGCTTTGTGACATGGTACATTATCCAGCTGGAAGTAGCCATCAGAAGATGGGTACACTGTAGTCATAAAGTGATGGACCTGGTAAGCAACGATACTCAGGTAGGCCATGGCGTGGAAACGATGCTCAATTGGTACTAAGGGGCCCAAAGTGTGCCAAGAAAATATCCTCCACACCATTACATCACCACCACCAGCCTGAACCGTTGATACAAGGCAGGGTGGATCCATGCTTTCATGTTGTTCACGCCAAATTCTGACCCTAACATCTGAATGTCGTAGCTGAAATCAATAATCATCAGAACAGACAATGTTTCCAATCTTCTACTGTATTGTCCAAAATTGTAGCCTCCGTTTTCCTGTTCTTAGCTGACAGGAGTGGCACCCGGTGTGGTCTTCTGCTGCTGTAGCTCGTCTGCATCAAGGTTCGACGTGTTGTGCATTCAGAGATGGTATTCTGTATACCTTGGTTGTAACAAGTGGGTATTTCAGTTGCTGTTGCCTTTTCTATCATCTCAAACTAGTCTGACCATTCTCCTCTGATATCCACAAGGCATTTTTGTCCACACAACTGCAGCTCACTGGATATTTTCTCTTTTTCGGACCATTCTCTGTAAACCCTAGAGATGGTTGTGCGTGAAATTCCCAGTATATCAGCAATGTTTGAAATACTCAGACCAGTTCGTCTGGCACCAACAACCATGCCACGTTCAAAGCCACTTAAGTCCAATTTCTTCCCCATTCTGATGTGCGGTTTAAACTTCAGGAAGTTGTCTTCACCATGTTTAGATGCCTAAATGCATTGAGTTGCTGCCATGTGATTGGATAATTAGCAATGTGTGTTACCAAGCAATTGAACAGGTGTACCTAATTAAGTGGCCGGTGAGTGCATATTTATTTACAAATATCCTGTAATTGCTTTTCCTTGGGTTGGGGTTTCTACTTGGTTTCTTAGGGGTTATTTTTAATTTTTTTACTTGCTTCTTCTTTGTAATGTTAGGAGGGCTGTGAGGGGCTTGCGTTAACCCTGTCTGTACTTTGCTGGCTCATTTCATTATAATTTGTAAAGTAGATTTGAACACTGTCCTATCAAAGGGTTACATGATTAAAACCCTGGCTTCTGCAGTATATGTTAATGAGAGAAACATAATCCACACGACTGTCCTCAGTCTTTCTATAAGACAGGTCACTCTGAAGGTGCTCAGAAAAACTTGGATTCAGCCCTTTTGCCTGTTGTAACAGAACACCTAAAATATATTTTTTTTGTTTCGTTTTAATTTTCAATATATGAGAACACATTATAAACATATGGAAGGGGTTTCCCAAACTGGACAGGTATATGCTTTAAGTTAGTCAATAAAGCATATTACCTGAATTTTAATTAGACAAGTGGAAATATAGCATATAGATCCCCTTAAAAAAACAGATACTCTGTATTTATTATGTAATGGAAAATTTAAAAAATGTGAACTAGAAAAATAACCTATTTACTGTGCTGAAACACCTTTTTACTTGTGGCAGCATTTGACAGTTGATGATATATTTCCCCATATGGATTGCCTTAGGAAAAATAATCCTGTGGGCACTTGCTGGCTGATCATACGTGACCATGTTTCTTCTCATAGCTGAAGGATCTAATTTCTGAACATGCATCCCATGGACATAAGGTGACACAAAGTCTGATGTATGACGTTTACTATCTATACCGATATTCATCCTATTAAAAAGTAGTTTGACCTATGTGTGTCCTCTGCAGGAACACCATTCCCTGCCTAAAAAAAAATACAAGAATAAACAAACACAACAGATGTATGAAATGTTTGCTTTGATTTCTAGGATTAACATGAATCTAATTTACATAAATATTTTTTTCTCTTCGATATAGACGAGGAGTATTTTAAAATTATATTTATTTTTCTAATTTCCCTTCCAAAGTGAATTGGTTTTGGGCCGAAGGGAATGAACAGGTGGAACTTTAAATTGTTAACATAGATATCTGTGTAACAATGTTATCTAAACCCAATAACAAAAAGGTAACAACACAATTCACCAGTCATTAGAGGCAGTGGCTGCAATAGTTTTGTTTTTTGTTTTAAGCTTAAATACATTTTCTACAAGTACAGGAAAATACCTATTGATCCTGCCCAAAATCCAAAGTCTTTGTCACTTCGTGTGCACTGACCTGGAATCTCAACAAAGTTATCAGCTTTCTTATGTTAACACCACAATGCCACTCCAACTATGTAATGGAGCTAAGAAGAGAGGGAGGTGTTTGTAGTCCAAATTATTAGAGCAGTCTAGGCTAGCAATGCTACTCTTCCATAGATAGAGCACAATAAGTAAGCATTGTCAATTTAGGACAGGCCATTTTATTGAGAGGATTACAAGGTGAAAACAGATGGGGGGAAATTGCAGCCACCACAGCCAATAACTGGTAAGCTGCATACAAAAATTACATTTCATTTTTTTGGGGTATAGATACACTTCAAAGCTCAGGGGTGTGGAAATTTTTGAAAAAACTACTTGTCCAAGGGCTAAAGCGGGGGTCAAATCTACTTGTCCTTCATGACAATCTACTTGTCCCAATACAACAAAAAAAGTTTTAAAAGTTTAAAACTAGGGATGCACCAATACCAGTTTTTGGGTATCGAGTACCAATATTTTGCTTTCAGTACTCACCCGTTGGCATGGAGCAGGCTTCCCGGGCAATCAGGAAGCTAGGCAGCGGGTAATGAGATGCTACCCGGCTTCCTGACTGCCAGGGAAGCCGACTCCATGTTGTTTGGCCGGCTTGATTGTGAATGGCTGGGAGGCCTGCTCCATGCCAACGTAATGACCTGATTGGCCGGGAAGAAGGCTCGATGCTGATTGGCGGCCAATCGGCAAGGAGCTGGCTTCCCGGCCAATCACTTGACCACGCTGACCAATGAGTGCTTGCAATTTGCCAGTAAAATTAAAAATGCATAGGGCAGGAATGCGCTTGACAGTACGGGGTAAGGACTGTTTGCAGAAAGTTTATAGCTGGGGGGGGTAGAAGAGATTGGGCCAGATTTGATCGGGTAATTCCATTTTCCCGTATTACCTGGGAAAGTGAACTTACCCATTAATGCACATTGTCTGTGTGAGAGAGTTCTGCTGCCCAGGTACCACAATACGGCACACAGTGAAATGGCAGCAGGACTCAATGCACACACACAATTTCCTATGCCTGTATTTATTTGTATATGTCTTAGTGATAGCACAGAGCAGACGAAGAAAGGAAGTTCTTTGTCTGCTCTGCGGGCTCTATGGTGAGCTCCAGTGCCGTGGTGACAGGTCCACCAGAGGATCGGGGGACACCCGAAAACCACGGCGGGGGGGCGGATAGGATCGCCGATTCTCGCTTCATACAAGTGATCTGCTTCGATCACTTGTATGAAAACGAGCGGCGGCTCCCACTGTACATTCAGCTCTGCTTGTCCGGAGCAGGGCTGAATGTATTAAAAAACTACTCGCCCGGCGCCCGAAACTGCCTGTCCCGGGCGATAGGAATTCCACACCCCTGAAGCTCCTTCCTAATTTTGCCTCTTCTATCTAGCTATCTATCTATCTATACATACATACACATACACACACACACACACACATATAAATACATGTGGGTAACTGAGGGCATGATGACACATGTGGGTAAGAAATGAGCAACCGTGACAATATGAAGGCAACAAAAAGTAAATTCTTACAATACAGGGACAACAAATGGGCAATAACAACACATTTTAGTCCCGGGAGCCAGAATGTGACATCACTCCGGCCCAGGCACCTCTATAGGAAATGCGAGGGAGCTATAAGCATTGAACGTATGGATGGAGCTTCTTCGCGGCCCTCCCCACTTAGTTAACACTCGGAGACAGGCCGCATATTTTGAATGGAAACAAAAGAGAAGGGCGCCCACCCTAGTGTATATAGTTTTTAATGATATATATTGAAGTAACAATGAAAACATACTCACAAAAGTTAATCAAGATAAAAGTGTAATAGGCAAGCCTGGATGACATCTGAAACAAGCTGCACAGGACTCCTTACGATGTCGCGTTTCCGGGGCCACGCCCCCTTCGTCAGATCTGATTGTGACTTTTGTGAGTATGTTTTCATTGTTACTTCAATATATATAATTAAAAACTATCTACACTAGGGTGGGCGCCTTCTCTTTTGTTTCCTCCCATAGTGTTGCAGCTTCCCAGGCTGAATTGGGGCAGCACCCCTAGTAATCCTCGCCTGCAATTATCCTTCAATTGTTGGTCAACGTTTGGCGCTTTAGATTCGATTTCATTGTTAGCATATTTTGAATGGCTGCTCAGTGTAAGAATGGACAGTGCTGTGCTAGAGGGAGGCTGAGGAGCCTCTCACCTAGAAAAGTGGAAGGCATGCGGCAACCCACTGAACACGCGGTCGCGACCCACTTTTGGGTCACGACCCACCAGTTGAGAACCAAGGATTTAGAGTATATTGCATCCTTACAAACACAAGAAAAAACAGTCCCAGTTTCACATTCCCAGTTGATTCCAATGAATTTAATTAAATGGCAAAATTGTTTCCAGGAAAAAAAACAACAATCTCTAGATTAACTGACCTATTTAATGGTTTTTACTGAACATAACCTCTGCTTATGCACATTTTTATTGAAAATAGTTTAAAGTCCAAATGAACATTCAGTGTAAATCAGCTAAATGCAACCCAGAAGCAACAAAACAAAAGATGCTCAATATCTTATAATTAATTTTCCTTCTAAAGTAACTGTGAGTGTAAGGGGTTGATTTACTAACCTTATAAACACACCACAAACATGTATACACCTCTGTAGTGTGTTCCCTCCCAGCATGATCTATGGGTGGAATCTAAACACCTTTGTAGTGTGTACACACCCAGCAGGTGTGTTGTGCAAAGACAAGCATGAATTACAAGGTGATGTTGTGTAAATTAGCTCTATGTTGTGTTGCTTGCGTTGATGAATGCAGCAATGTAAATGCATGAGCTAACCATTTTTGTCTAAACTGTGAAGTAGCATTATATATGCATCATGTGCATGATTTTTCCATATATGGCATTCGTGGAAATATGCTTTTAGAGACTTTTTGGTTGATAAATACGTTTTGCTGTGTGAAAATCACACGCACCTGGTGCATGTGTTTAGGTTAGTAAATCACCCCCTAAAGGTTCTCATTCATCCAGGTTAAGATATGCATAACAACAAACTGGCTTTTTTGGATTATTTATTAACAGTAGAAAAGGGAAGGAGGCTGGGAAATGAGGTCTACCGAAAACCAACACACACGGACCAGTACCTGCTATTTGACTCCCACCACCCTTTAGACCACAAACTGGGAGTCATCAGGACTCTACAACACCGGGCAGAGACAATTTCCACCAGAACAGAGGCTTAGACGAAGGAATGCAGTCAAAACAGAAAAAAGGAGAGGAAAGAATGACAAGAGTACCAGTGAGAGTGAAAAGACCATGTGTCTTATGTATTGGATGTTTTTTTCCATTAATTATGCAATTTACTGGATCTTGTTCAACTGTGTAAATACCCCCTTTTCTGCCTGGGTATATTGTACTTAAATGTGACACCTTCACCACCTGTACCACATCTTGTCTTACTTACTGAATTGCCGTTTAATATGCACTCTATGCCCCCCCCACACACACATGCGCACCCCCATGTCTTCTATATTTTCATTTAGTTTTCATTTAGCAGTAGTTTAGTTAATTTAGTACTAGTAGTACACACTACTGTTATATTTTGACTGCATTTTGTTTTTATGCGCATTGTTCTGGTTTTTCTAATAAGTTATTGAAAATAAAACATATTTCTGAGACATTCTATAGGTACTGATATGCTCTTCTAGTAAAATAATTTCCAATATGGGACTTATGAAACGTATGGTCAACAATGACACAATGGCACTCCAATACAGGCTTGTTGTTTTCTGGGGGGAAAAAACACACACACACACACACACACACACACACACACACACACACACAAAACTGTGCTGATAAGCTTATGCATGTATTATACCATTGCCACTAATCTTCATGAAAATGAATGTTTCACTTGCTGTTCTTATTTGTGACATGACTTAAAACAGGATAAATGGCTGCTTAATACATTATTTCAGGAAGCCCACTTGTAATTACAGATTACCACATACTGGCTACAAAATTTATTGCAGTTAATGTGCACTTTCTGCTACTGTATATAAGTGTCATTACAGCTGAACTAATTGTGTACACCTGTAATTAAAGTAATTGTTCTAACAGTATTAGACATGCAAGTAAATGGCAATTATTTCATAATTAATTTACAACTGCATATTTACATCTTGCAAACAGAAGTAACAAGCATATGAAACATGCCTTGCTATGATATATCCATATCAAGATATATTTGATCAAAAGTTATTTAATCAGTTATATTTTGATAGTTTATTAGTGGTATTCTGTAAGTAAAGCTTACATATGGGACTACCAGATATTAAACATATTTGAGAAAATAAATAAACAAGATATCTGCAAAATGATTAGGTCAATTATGCCTAATAAATTATATTGATATTTCTTCTGTGATATGCGTAACTGTCATATAAAGGAACACTTAACGATAGAAGAAAAATAAATATTAACAGATAATCAAATAATGATGTAATAAATACCTAGTGTATACTTGTTCCGAATCAGTGACTCAGGAAGTAGTGAAAGCAAAGTCAGACAACTAGCATTTTTAGAAAGGAGGGTGACAATGGCAGTCTACATGTTTGTTTTATTTCACATCTTTTTCCTTATATTAATATTGTAGTAGGAAATACATATAGTAATCTACAGCACAAAATACATTTTTAAAAATCCTAAAGATTGGAATGGTTATAAGTGAAATAAATGTAGACTGTGTGGTCTCTTGGATCTGGGGATTTGAGTGGTCATTCAGGGATTTAGACATTAATATATAAGTTACTAATTTACTATTAGGGCAATGTTTGTAGAGATCACCCACAATCATACTATCCGACTGTCTCAAGTAATATATCAAACTATATCACTTTAGAGGTGACACAACTGGGTGGGTGTAGTATGATGTGCATCTGTGCAAGTTAGAATTGCACAGGTTTCAATGAAAGTACTTTAGTGTGCTTCTTCGTGTAGGGTACAGTTATATTCCAAGTTATATTCCAAGCTATGTATAAATGAATACCAAATAATTATTCACTACAATAATAGATCAATATTGTGCACTGATACATTGCTTTCATGGTTGCTAAAGGGTACAAATAACAATTGTGGCTGTAATTTGCACTTTGAAAGATTTTTGACAACCATTTTGAACAATTCCAATCAAATTTGGACACTTATCGTATTTATGTTGGTTGCTAAAGGCAAGGACTTTAAATTTTTGTATGATTTTACTGGGTGTTCCATAGTTAATGTATGTATTTATCAGTATATCTGATATAATTACAAGTTTTATGCTATTTTTTAACATTTGATATATTCCTAAGGTGGACAGATAATATTGTATTCACAACTACTGCTGTAAATTGTGGAAGATTTCAGTGACCATCTTGGAAAATTCAATTAAAATGTAGACACATTTTTATATATTAAATATGGTTGCTGAGGGCAACTGCTTTTTATGTTATGATTTTATTGGGTTCTCCATAGTGAGGGTACGTAAATCAGTTTATTCAAGTGCACATGTTTTATGCTATTTTATTTCATATTTAATACAGCACACAGTAATATGTGTAATATTGTGGGTGGTCTGGGTAGCGTATAATTATATGAAGAAAAAAAAAAATCAACACTACCCAGACCACCTAATGTGCACTCAATGTGCAGAACTGTGAGAGGGTTATTCACAAAAGGGTGAAGATCACATTCCTGTGTGAAGATTAGCTTTGTTTGTTTTTTTTTGTTAAGAATCGTCTTCGGGTCTCATAAGGTGATTTGGCTGTTTTAGGAAAACCTTTCCTGTGGTTGTGCACATTTTTCTGTTCTCTTATCTTAGCAAAGGCTCAATGGACTTGGTACTCCAGAAGCCAAGAGTGACCTCACAGTTAAACCACCCACACATGCTTACATTCGTTATCCATCACACATGTTTCTACTTCTGAGTTACATAAGAAGCAATTTCTAAAGAAAGGAAGCAAAACATATTTACTGGCATACAATTCCGTGCATTGTGTGACTTCCAGATGCTCTGAGGACATGCCTAACAGAAGCTGCAAATCTGTACTTGATCAGTCTTTGAGAAGTCCCTGGCATAGGCTGTGTTCTGTTTTAAGCGAGTCTGCAGTTCAGTAACAATGCCATTTTCATGTACAGTATTTAACCAAAAGGGCTGTGATGATGGTTTTAACTTTCTATCACCTAGGCAAAAGGCAACACGTGACCTACAGGACCTCTCTGAGGAAATGGGAAAGAAACAAAAATTAAAATATTTCACAAGATGATATTGTGGGCACATTTTAACCTCCCCTGTAGGAACAGAATGTTCTTGTTTGTCTACCTCTGAGGCTGTCATTTTCAGCTTAGCGGTCAATGCTACTTTATTAAAAATACAGCTTGCAGACACTTATTTGGCAAAGGGGATTTATATGCAACTCTTTGCTACTTAATTTTCCTACCTAGATTTAATTAATCTGACCTTGTGCTTAGTATACTGTATATTCACATGCTCATGAATGCAGACTGCACCAAAAATATACAGAAACCATACAGCCTGTATGCTTGACTACATGAATATAGCGTAACGCTGTAAAATATAATTATTATATGCAACTCAAAACATGTTGTGGTCACTACAAGCTGAAAGTATGGGTAGTATCTACTGTAAGCAGTTGTGTATGGCACTTTATACCATGGTTTCCAGACAAACCTACAGTACCCAAGCTCTGTTGTTCAGGCTACTGAAGGTAAAGTCAAATTTGTACACTGAGATTTAACAGCTGCTTTCTAGGGATCACTAGATGTGATATGAGAAAGGGAATAAAAAGCTTACAACAGCCTTTATGCACAGGTACTTTTAGATGCAATAACAAATGGAATGGTATGGATCACAATAAAGCCCTTTAAGGACCGGGCAGTCCCTTCTTCAGGCAAAAGTCACTTTGTATGCCTGAAGAAGGGACTGCCCGGTCCTGAAACATGGCTTTGTTATGTGACATTATGTTCAGTTAATAAAGGAGATTGACTGCTATCTACAAATGGAGTGCAAGTGATTTTATGGTATTTGCATTCAATGTGTGGAGGCATCCGCGGTCACTTTCTGCAAAATGTGTCACAATGCTCCTGCTGGCTGCTTTATTCAAGTGATGAAGATTGTGCCATCCTGGCGTAAAGTATTAATTTGGCACATTGATGCGGGCATATGACCATTGCCCAGTTTAATCCAGCTATGATTTGGAGGTCACAATTTCTGGTGAGTTAGGTAGTGGGTTGTTAGCTTGGAGATTTCAATGCACGGCGGAGATTATATACATAGAGGTTTGAAGTCTATCTAGACTGAGGTCTGTAACTGCACATATAGAGTTTTAATTTATGTATATAATTTCTTTTAGAAACATTAGAAGCACTGTATTATGATTTTATTTTATTTTGTATACAGTTCAGGAAAGGGGAATTGCCTAGAGTACTTTTACTTATCTAGTATTTCTCTGTCACTCACTCTTGCTTCACATTGCAAGACTGGTTTGTGCAGCCTCTCCTCTCTCTCTGGCGGTTGCATACCTCCTGATGTTATTAAGTACAATGCAGGGCCAATTGCACTACTTTGTACATGAGGATGACGAGAGACCGACCATAAGTTAGAGCATCAGGGAGAAGATCTGAGTGCCAGCTGCTGGTGGAGTGAGGGACCAGGTAAGTAAAAGTGCTTTTTACGGGTACCCTAGACAAAAACAAGCATTTAACCCTTGCAGTGCAGGGGGAGCCCCACTGCAAGGGAACAGACTTCAAATTGAGCTGCAAAAGGATACAACCAGATGGCACCTGGAACCATCTTTTTGTCCAATTTCAGAATATTGTAATACATGTTTTTTTCTAAGAATACCTTAAACTTAGATATTAGAATGATAAAATTCATCACGTGAATGAAGTTGATTATTGCATAAACTCAGTTAATTTATCTTATGTTTCCTACTTGCAATCCACAAAGTCATCATGAATTAGAACTATATTACTTACATTACAGTTATAGCACTTCATTTTCAGCTGCAGTCATCATTAGCAAGATGCCATGTTATTCCAGCAAGAAACGTGGTGTGAGAAATATGTTCACTTTTATTGACATTTTTTCTGAAAATGCTGTCTGTCTCTGGCTTCATCGCATAGTTAAAGTGGTGTTCATAGCTGAAGTGTGAAATAGTGCCCCTTGCCTGGCCCATGGCTACCATTATGGCCATGCTAACCCCAGGCATTTTTACATTTTGGTGGACCTGATCATGACAGGTCGGGGGTAATCTCATGTAAACGGATGCATGTCTACTTGCATCCAGCATACATCCACATCCCCATAAACCTAACCTAGGTCGATTAGTTCAGTTTTTCCCTCCATCGCAAGATCACAATCACAAAAGTGACATCCGTCCCAATCTCTGCTTGACAATTGATTTTTCAAGAGTTTTGTCAAAGGAGTTGGGCCAAAAACTGTCAGACAAAACAGTGACTGCAGCAGTCACACATGTGATGTGCCTGGGCTTGGTTTGAACCCAGTTTGACCAGGCATACTCAAAATTGTGTTTGACACCCCTTCCCCTGCCAGGGGCATGTGCACTCCACGCTCTGCAGCTATACCTCACAAAGGGGCAGAAAATGTTCCCACCACAACTGTCACCACTGACTCGACTGGATTCAGAGGAAGTGGTGGTAACAGTTTTGAGTGTGCAAGCCCAGCCTGATTACTAATAACCACAGAGTGGCATGGTCAGGGACTCAAAATGTTGTAACCAACGGGTCAGCATGACAGCCAAACAACTAGCACTTTTTAGAAGTTAGAAATTGCTTAGTATGTAGTTCTCTCAGCACCGATTTGTACTATGAAAAATAAATTGGTTCTGTAAATCCCCTACACATAAAACCAACAAGCAACCTTTCTGTTTGTTAGACTGTGAATTTCTTCCAGCATAAGGCAATAAGGTATGTTCTAGACACTTAAAACCAGAACAAGCTAGAAAAACTAGAAGAATCTTACAGATGAAACCAGGTACACCTTCCACTAATATAATTGCCCCCATTACCCCTGACATGTGGTAATTACTGCATCCCAAAGTCACACTGTAGAATTTAATATTGTTATGACTAATGCCCCAGAGGAAGAAGTTATTACATTAACTTAAGGGTCATTATTACATTCTGTGCTACAGTAATGCTAGGAATATCTTCCCTAAAGAACCAATTAGGTAAAACCTACAAACATATGACCATGTAAAATGTTGCTTATTTAAGAGTAGCCATTTATTTTTTATGGAACTGTTAAAAGTTGGTTTTCTGGACGAGTGGTATTAGCAAGTAATACACATAAAAATATACTTCCCTAAATGAACCAATGGAAGCAATTAATAAACTAGGAATGTGCCAGATTTAGCCTGACAAAAGGTTCTATGCAAGTATTCAAGATCAAATGGATAAAACTCAAACATAAAACTATATCACACCACCTTAAAAAAAAATGCATGATGGTTATTTAGTTGAAAATCTTTAAAGGAATCAGAACTATATGCAAATTGTATTCATTTTTCCCCCCAGATACTGCATAGTTACTGAATTATATCTACTGACATGGGGGGGTTTGTCATCAGGTTGTACCTTACAATGAGATCCCTTGACTGATGGCATCTAAGGTATCTTCATGGTCTGCTATAACTAGACTTTCATCATAATTTGTGTTGATTATGATAAACAATATAGCCGCTGCATAATTCAACTACTCCGTATATACTCCAGAGCCCAGATGTATGGCCAACGATGACAAAGATCCGTCAGTGCCTTAACCTCACTAAGATTTTCCCAATCTAATACAGTATTAGTGAGAGAGTGGGGTTGATTTACTAACCTTATAAACACACCACGGACATGTATACACCTCTGTAGTGTGTTCCCTCCCAGCATGATCTATGGGTGGAATCTAAACACCTTTGTAGTGTGTACACACCCAGCAGGTGTGTTGTGCAAAGCCCTGCATGAATTACAAGGTGATGTTGTGTAAATTAGCTCTATGTTGTGTTGCTTGCGTTGATGAATGCAGGAATGTAAATGCATGAGCTAACCATTTTTGTCTAAACTGTGAAGCAGCATTATATATGCATCATGCATCATGTGCATGATTTTTCCATATATGGCATTAGTGGAAATATGCTTTTAGAGACTTTTTGGTTGATAAATACGTTTTGCTGTGTGAAAATCACACGCACCTGGTGCGTGCATGTGTTTAGGTTAGTAAATCACCCCCAGTGTGTCCCCAAATTTCTTTTAAAAGTTCACAAGTGACAGACTAGAGGATCAGGGGGACAAGGTGGCAAGTGTAAAATGCAGACTGCATCCACCTCCTCCCATCTCCACCTTATAGATATGGGTGAAGTTGCTCTTTAGCTGGCTGTTTTCCTGCATTTTACTTTCTTTAATTTTGTACTACTTCTACTTTGTGACAGGCATCAGACAATGCATTTGCAACAGTCTGTATAGCAGTTTGTTCCTTGATGAATGATGTTATCTTTGAAGCAAGGACTGAGATCTAGGTTGCCTATACTCTCTCGGAGGTTGCAACTGTCACAACACATTGTAAGTTTGAATAAAAATGCCACCATGAAAACTAATTATCACAAATAGCTTTAGCAGGAAGATTATCCAATTACACATAGTGCTGCAAATAGGTCAGTTTAGAAGGTAGATAGGATTTCACCAGCTATGCAGCTACCTAAAACATGTACTGTGAAACAACATATATACCTGGGTCAAAGGCTGTTTACATTATCCTCCACTGTCTGGCGTCAGTTAATTACAGGCTGGATATAGTATGCATGGGTCCATATTTGCATAATATAAAGCACCAGACATCAATCTGTAAAATAACAAGTATCTGTGATCCAGGCAGCTGGTCAAGGTTATTAAGGGATTGTTAAAAATCTAGTAATCTAGATGAATGTATTGTGCATTTGTGGAAAATAAATATATTTTTTCCGGCACCTAGATGGAGGTAATCGGATGTAAATGGACGCAAGCTCGTTTACATCTAACTCCCCACAGACAAACATTGAGCTTCTGATCAGGTAGACCTGAAAAACCGACAGACAGAACTAATCGTAATGCCAAGTGAAAGGGATCGCATTGCTCTGTGAATGTTGTTTTCAGGGAAAGTGTGTTTCAATTACAGACCTTTATTTTACAATATCAAAACTTATTTTGAATGTTTATTGTAATTGTAAAAAATTAAAATATATTAGGGTACACTATATGGTAAATTTTATTTTTTCCTGTGCTACTAAGCAAGTCAACCTTTTTATTGGTCATTACCTTATTTGCAGAAAGTTTATTTCAGTGTGACACATAAGAAGGAAAGGACTGCAATCACGAGGGTAGTTCAGCCCCTTCTGAAATCTAATCTAAAAATAAAGATTTTGTCCAGACTTAAATACAAACTAAAGCCTAAAATCATTTTAGCAAAATAGCACCAGTCAGGTATCTGGTCACTTTTTGTTTTCTGTGTATACAGCATGTTGCATGCATTTCACTTTGGGGAGAAACAAAATACTTTTCTTGTCAAGCCTTCTTGAATAAATTCTTGAAATGTCACACTTAGTGATGTGGGGGAGGTTGGTGTGAACCCATTTTGCCCAAGTCCAAACAACACTGTCTGTGTATGAGGGAGGGAGAGCCAGACTTCTGGCAAACTCAGGCAAGCTGGGTTAGCACCAAGCACCTGCTGATCACTAGTCACAACGTAATGTCATCAGCGCCACTCTCTACCTCATTACTCTGCAAATGTGGAGTGATATGGTTACATCCTGTGCGCACAGTATATCCTCAATCATCTAGGTTAATTGAGACTGGAAAATCATTCAACCTGGAAGACTGAGGACATCTAGTGGCAGAACGGGCTTACTGGGGGGATACATTGTCTAAGAGGAGGAGAGTACTGTAGACCGAGTGTTAGGGAACCAAGAAACCAGACAAACTTGTCAGGTTTAAAATATAAAATGCGTTTTTTGAAAACAACAATAAACATAAATGACAAAAAACAATGGAGAGGGATCAGATGCTAAAACGGGTAGTCAGCCAAGCCAGGTCAGGGAGCACGGAGAGCAGGATGAACGGAAATAAAGCTGGAGTCAGGAGATCTGTCAGCCAGAGCCAGGATAATACACGGAAATCAGGAACACCAGCAGCACACTTGGTTCATCAGCAAACACAAGGGCGGAAACTGAATGGACAAGGTGAAGGTTACATAGTGACCTGGTGCTTGCATCATGATTCTGAGACAGGAACTTGCCAGGAGTATAGCCAATACTCACAGGAAGATGATGTAAACAGGTTTGAGAGGGAGCCGAAGAGGCACCACAATGTCACACATGTTGACAAGCCATGCACAGCTGAATGGATAAGGAAGGGTAAGAAACCTTGACCAGAGATCCATTTTTATGTTAAACGCTGGCTGGGGCTCCTTCTAAAAATTGTCCAGACTACGGTTTTAAGCATATGCAGTTACAAAATAATTTAATTTTAACATTTAAGCAGCTGTTCATTGAATATTAACTGCAGAGTGTTTAACAAACATTCTGACAAGCATGAATTTTACAATTTCAGTGTTATTAGAGGTGTCCGACTGAAAGCAGGTCACACTCCATCAATTATCAATTCAGCATGTTGGAGCATATATGTAATGTTCATTAAGTTCTTGCAAAATCTACAAAATGGTCAAGTAAAAAAAACCTAACCAGCACATCAGGTAAGTATCAAAAAAGCATGTCATAAATCAAGAAATTGTTTTGCTGTAACCACATTACATGGCCATTACAAGCTACCCCTTTTTATTATTTGCAGCTTTAAAAGGCTTGCATGAATTGGGGCAGATTAGAGGGTACCTATTAACACAACAGATGACCATAAGATACAACTGTGAAATGAAAATATAAAATTGTATTGGAAAGTTTCAACCAGTTCCTGTTTGCTCCTATGTGGCAATGAAGAAGCATGAGAAAACTCAAACCCCAAGCAAATGTGTGTGTCATGTTAAAAACATATTTAATGCTGAGAAATGCTGGTCTTGCTAACTATGTACAGTGATGAAAAACTGTATCTTAACTGTTACCAGGAGAAGGGCCAAGCATCAGATGAAAGATCAGCCTACATATAGTTAGAGTCAATAATTGTTCTGTAGCACACACCTTATTTGGCAGGCCATATCAACCATTCCACATTCTAAATCTCCTATTCCATGTTCTATTCTACATAGGATGAAATATAAAAGCAAACATGGCTGGCTGCTGGTTGATATCCCTCCATTTCCTTAAAACACTTTGTCAGACTGAATACTCACTTGTGATAGACTGCTGCGCATATCAATTCTACACAGGATAACCTCACCAATGTTGGTTTTCTCAAACAATACAACCTACAAAACATGCATAGCTTTCATCTCACATAATTATGGTACGATTTTCGGCTGGTTTGAATGACGCTCAGGAGACATGCGATGATCGCAAGTACGATCTGCCTGTCCAAGATGCGCAGATCGTACATTTTTTCAAGTACTTTACAACCATCGCAAGACTACGGTCTTGCGATGGTTGTAAAGTGTATGGCCACCTTAACAGTTGTACATTACAAAAGAGAATTTAAAAAAATGACTTTACTATGCAAAGTTAAGTCATATTCCATCCTGTATTTCACCATTGATACAATATAATAAAATGAACAGGGTAAATGCAAACATTATTTTCATTATTATTGTAGATTTATATTAGACCTGTATAAAACATTTTAGGAGAATAAATCCAAAATTACAGCACACAAGTATGTTTTTTTCTGCAGTAGAATGCTGTATTGAGCCAGTTAACACTGGTGTGAAATTTAACACATTTACTTTTCTTCAAATAAATGTTCCACAGGAGAAGACAATGCAAATTACTAATATCAAATATAAACATGTTACATGTATAGGAGTGTTGAGTGTGGTAGTATTCAATTATAGCCATTTTAAGTGTGTATGTGGAGGTAGTCCTAGCATGAAAACTTAGAGTTAAACCTTGGATAGGTCAAGTCCTGAGCTACTATCCAGGCCTTAAGAGTTCCAGTTGCCTAACCTAACCCCTACCCTGCCTGGGCCCAAATTCCGCCCCTAAACACACACTCTTAAATTATCTTATGATAATTATTATCTTATAATAGGTGCCACTTGTAAACGTCAGATTAGGGATTACTGCTGCAGGAAAATGCAAGTTCCTGACACAAGAATCTCTAATCACACCGGGCATATAGGTTTGAATGAGGCTTAATATACACATACATGAATACACAACAATACACTCCCCAATGTTACACCCCCACCCCCCAAAAAAAACAACACACTCCCCCCACACATAAAATAATACACTTGTCAGCTGGCTGCGGGCCACATAGTACCGATTCGCGGGCCGATACTTTGAGACCCCCATTTCCACTCACCCTCACTTTATTTCCACTTGCCAACTGCGAGCAGAAATGTTGAGCCCAATATATATTTCTTCAGAAAAACAAAATACAAAGCAAAAGTCCTTCCACAATATTGCACACCCTTGTGCGTTTTGGTGGTCTCACCTAGACAAAATCCATCTGCTTCTGAGCAACCACAGAGAGCTTTCTGTCTTTCTCTCAGCTTCACATTCCTCTCCCTGTCTCCCACCTGTGTTACCTTTTAACAGCAAGGGGTGTGGGGGAAGTATCTGCCGTACCAAATTAACCCCTTAGCAAATTAGACTCTCTCTGGACAAAATGACAATAGACCCGGGAAAGAGCGTCCACATTTTGATGCACTTTCCCCATGCTATGCACCACTGTAAACTGAAAATCTTGAAGGGCCAGAAACCACCTGGTGATCCCAGAGTTACTATCCTTATTCTGTGCCATCCAGGTGAGAGGGGCATGGTCTGACAACAGCATGAAAGGTTGTCCCAACAAGTAGTACCAGAGTGTCTACAGAGCCCATTCTATCGCAAGTCATTCCCTTTCCACAATGCGATATTGTTTTCGTCTAGTGTGAGCTTCTGGCTCAAGTATACAACAGGGTGCTCTTCACAAGACAAGACTGCCCCCAGTCTCAGTTTTAAAGCATCAGTTTGGGCCAAGAACTCCCTCTGAAAATCAGGGGCTACGAGGCCTGGTTTGCATAATTGGGAATACATCTCCTGTAACAACCCACAATTCCAAGAAAAGAACATACCTGT
This sequence comes from Nanorana parkeri, assembly GCF_000935625.1. NCBI lineage: Eukaryota > Metazoa > Chordata > Amphibia > Anura > Dicroglossidae > Nanorana > Nanorana parkeri. Next base: position 280,178 of record NW_017307144.1, read on the forward strand.
TTTTTAGTGAGAGAGCGGGGCCACTTTTGTATGGCTACCACCAACTTGTTTAATTAAGCCTCGGCCTACCACATAAACCAAGTAGCGGGCCTCCTCTAGCCCAATTTTGCTTTTCTCAGGGTTCACTATGAATCCAGCCTTTTGTAGGGCATCCAAGACTAACTGGACCTTTTGTAAGCGAGTCTCCCAGTTTTGGCTAAAGATGACTATGTCATCCAAGTAAGCTCCTGAGTACTCCCCATGGGGTCTGAGGACTTGGTTCATAGCCCTTTGAAAAGCCCCATGTAACCCAAATGGCATTCTGACATACTGCCATAACTCCTTGGGGGTGGCAAATGCTGTTTTCTCTTTGGATTCATCTGAAAGTGGAATCTGCCGGTAACCTTTGGTTAAGTCTTAGGTGGAAATGGATCGGACAGGTCCTAACCTCTCAATTAACTCATCTACCTGGGGCATGGGGTAAGCGTCTGGTTTGGAGACTTCATTTAATTTCTGGAAGTCATTACAAAACCTCCAGGTCCAATTGGGCTTGGGCACCAAGACTATAGGGCTCGACCAACTACTGATGGATTCCTTAATAATCCCAAGGTCTAACATACTTTTTTAACTCAGCCAAGACCAACCCTCAATGGGCTTCAGGGATACAATATGGCTTAATGTTCATCCAAACACTAGGGTCTGCGAGTCTCATGTTTAATTACATTGGTAAAACCCGGCAGGTTTGAGAAAATTTCTCTATTTCTTTGCACGGACTACCAAGTTTCCTGTTTTGGGACAGGTGAGAGGATCTCAGCTATTCCTACCTTTTTAATCTGGACGTGAGGATCACCCTGTCCTTCCTGACATACCATCAAAGCCTCTCTTTTCTTCCAGGGTTTAATTAAGTTGGCATGATAGATTTGTCAGGGTTTCTCTTGGAGGGCTGGAAGATCTTATAGTTAAAGGAGAACTATGGGGTCAGTGTTTTTCCCCATAGTTCTCCTTAGGGTAACAGGACGACACAAATTAGCGTCCTTCCGTTACTCTAAGCTCAGTATACCACGAGCTACAGCTCGCGGTATACTGAGAAGCCGCAGCCGGAGCGGATCACAACTTAGATGACGGGATCCGCCCAGCTGCGTGAGTGACAGCTGGCTCTGCCTATCTAGAGGCAGAGCCAGCTGTACCCGCCCCCTCCCCCGTCCGTTCCGCCAGCCAGCGCTGACAGATCGGAGCGGGGAGAGGGGAATCCAGCCCCTCCCCCTGTCACGGCAGAGAGCCGTGGCAGGATCGAGAGGCGAGCAAACCCGGTATGTGTTCGCTCACCTCCCGATCTACTGAGCCGACCTGTGACAGTCTCATTGTCACAGGTCGGCTAGAACTATGAGGTGAGTGAAAAGCACTCACCTCATAGTTCTCCTATAACCGTCCTTACTTTCTCTACAATCTCAAAAGGTTCCTGCCATTTTGCCAGGAACTTACTTTCCACGGTTGGTTCTAACACCAGAACTGGGCAAACACAGTGCGGGCGTCTGCAAACACCTTGGTATCAGGGCACAACTCTCGTATTGGTACAGGATCCCCTGACAAACCTCGGCACAGTTGTATCACTCTACTGCTGTGGCCATCTCATCTAGAGTTTGGGGTTCTGCCTTGGCCACTCAATGATACAGTCCCTTGGGGAGGCCGTGCACAAAGCAGTCCACCAGCTGCTGTGGGGAAAGTTTATCTGGCTGTAATCAGTCCTTCAGGAGGTGCAGCAGGGCAAACAACTGCGCACGTGCAGGCTTGGCCTAGTCCTAGTGCCAGACATGGACTCAGCTCGCCCTTAACGTAACAGTCAAATGTATGTAAACAAATGTTGTTTCCGCAGCCAAATCAAAATACACTTGCTGAAACTTTCCAAATAGGAAAGGGGCCAGTACATCTGCCCAGTCTGCTTCAGGCAGCCCTTCCCGTGTGGCAATTCGCTCAAAGAGGGAATGATAAGCCTCCACACGGTCTGCTGTGGTCATCTTTTGCAGAGCCTGCTGCAGACTTTCGAGGGTTACATGGAGTTTCACCAACCTCCTGGACCCTGCTGATTTGCGGCATCACTGTGTTTTGTAATGCCACTATCTGTTCAGCCAGCAAAGCGATTGGTCTCCTGATTGTGGCATGATGTTTTTTCCTGTTTAGCAGTGTCTAAATCTCTTGTGGACAACAGCATATAACTAGACATAATTGTGGAATTCCTGTGTCCTGCACTGGTCAATAAACATTCTTTTTAAGAGGTATAGGTCTAACAATATACTGTTCTCCACAACATTTGATTTAAAATTCATTAAGGCTTTGCACCATCACAATCCATATGTAGGCTGAAGTGGGAACATATTTGAAAAGTGCTGGATGCTAAAAACCTTTTCTGACATTGGGAGCTAGCAAGAAGTGACATAATGAATGTAAAGTTAAATCTGTAAAGGCAATCAATACATTTGACGGCAAGTTCATTTTATAAGCAGTTGCAATCATAAAGTTCTTAATACTTGGAAACTCTAACAAAAGGTCAGATCTATCATGAAGATTAAAGGTTACCACATATTATTCCACGCTTACTGTAATGAAAAATGGCTGCTTTTCAATGTTACATAAAGGTTTTTGGGGGTGAGAAATAAAGACAGGCTATAGACTTTAGACAGAATAAAGGCAGGATCAATATTTTCAACGATCAAGTCAGATTGTAATTATAAGAGTTGTGTGATTATGCAACACTTTCTTAGCTTTATTACTTTATAACTAGGGATACACCAGTACTGTTTTTTTGGTATCAAGCACAAGTACCAATATTTTCCCGATACTTGCTGATACCGAGTACCGATACCCCAATAATCAGGAAGTCGGGCGGCAGATCACAACCAGTTGCCTGGCTTCCTGATTGCCTGGGAAGCTGGTGTTCTATCGACAGAACACCGGCTTTACTTGCATAGGCTTCCTGATAAATCATGAAGCCTGGGCGGTCGGTCATGAGGTGCCGTCTGGCTTCCTGATTGGCCAGGTAGCCAGACTGCCTAGCATCAAGTGAGGCCTGCTTCCTAGCCCATCAGTAAGTGGACAGCATGTCGTGACCCACCTTCCAGCTTCCTGTTTGGCTAGGAAGCCAGCTTCACTTGTTGCTAGGCAGCCTGGCTTCCAACCAATCAGGAAGCCAGTCAGCACTTCCTGACCTGCCTCCTGGCTTCCTGATTGGTTAGGAAGCCAGGCTGTCTAGCAACAAGTGAAGCTGGCTTCCTAGCCAATCAGGAAGCTGGGAGGCGGCTCATAACCGACCGCCGGCTTCCTGGTTGGAAAGAAAGCCAGCTCAATGCTCCCTCGTAACTGCCGGTCAGAGGGAGATCTCCCTCTGACCGGAAGTTCCAGTATCGGAGGTAAGTATCGGAGCATTTGGGTGAATATAAGTCAATACTTGTATCGGTGCATCCCTACTTATAACTTTGAAATAGCTGAGAAAAAGGCCACTAAAGTAAAAATCTGAACACGTAAGTAGTTGTAAATAGGTAACTGTGTGTTTTAATCACATAAAAAATAAACCCCCTTGTAAAAATTAATTATTTACCAAACAATGAAACAATATCCACATAAATAAATGGCATTTCCTTTTTTTTTTCAAATTCTTTATTTTAAAGACCTCTGACATACAGGCAGCACAAGAAAAAAAATATAAACTCTATGGATAGTGTTTGTACATGTACCAAGACACAATAGGTTCCATAAGCAGAATAAGCAGTGAAAATATAGGAAGCGATCGCACATCAGTCTGCCTCGTGTGGTCCCAGGTCTACAGTACACATCATTGCGCCCGTACATCAGTGGAGATTTTCAAGTTTTATAAACACACAAAGAGTAACAGATGGTCTAACGAGTAGTGTTAGTAGTAAAACACGAGAAAGCAGCCAAGGAAGAAGAGTGGAAGGAGGAAGAAGAGAAAGGCAAGTATGTCGAAAAGGAATATAGAGAAAAGAAGCCCATCACACCCCGGGGACAGCAGAGCCCAGCAGTTGACACGGCACTAAAGGAGCGTTGTGTAATCCGGGGAGTCTACAAATTGGTCCCAGTAGAACCATGTATGTGAGAATGACCCAGTCGTGTCCCTCAGCGCAGCCGTAAGGTTCTCCATGTCCCTGATCTCAGACACTCTGGCCAACCATTGAGCAACTGTAGGAGGCGCTGATTGCTTCCACATACTGGGGACACAGGCACGTGCTGCGCTCAGCAAATGTCTCAGTAGCGATTTCCCATATCTCCTCCCGGACATTGGAGTCAGATTCAGGAGGACCGCCGCAGGGTCATCGGCGAGGGCGATGCCCGCCAGTTGTTGAACAAGGCCCAGTGCTTGGCTCCAAAAAGGAACAAGCCGTGGGCAGTTCCATAAGATATGCAATAAGGTGCCTTTATGCAACAAACAGCGCCAACAAAGATCCGCTTGTTGTGGAAACATTTTGGAGAGTACAGAAGGCGTCCTGTACCAACGCGTCATGACCTTATACGTGATCTCCTGATACTTGTTACATATGGATGCTTTATGAGCAAAAAAGCAACATTCTGTCTATTTGGGCGACAGTAAATGTCCTCTGTAGATCTCTTTCCCACTTGCGTATGAAGGGTAAGTCCGCAGTGGACACTGCCCATAGCAGTATTTTATAGGCCACAGAGAGAGTCCCCCGGACCACGCCTTCACCCTCGCACAGCTCCTCAAAGGGAGTGGTCTCCCGGACAAATAGTGTCACGCTGGGTAAGGATTTTAGAAAGTATTAAAGCTGTAGGTGCCGCCATGGGTTAAGGTTAGGGACCTGAAATTCTCTTGAGAGTACAGAAGGATCTTTCCACTGACCCTGATGAATGAACGCTCGGGCCGCATTCAGGCCAGTCATTGACCATGCCCGGAAATGTTTATCTGTGAATCCCGGGGTGAACCCAGGATGGCTCAGGATAGGTGTTTGAGGGGACGGAGAGGGGGACATACCACACAACGTATAGTATTTTTGTATAGAAAAGATAGTAGGACCGGCCAGAGGATGTTGAAGTAAGGCGGGGAGGAAACAATGTTCTACCGACGGGGCTCCTTGCAGCGGGAATTCTACACAGTCCTGCTCTACCTGGACCCATAGTTTGTGCTCTGCATGTTTACACCAATCCACTACACGTGTTAGGTGCGTGGGCATTTCCTTATTTAAAAAAAAAGAAAATAAACCAGTAAAATAAAAATTCTAGTCACCTGATGCATATATAAATATTAGCATTAGAAGACAAGGCTTCTCCATAATGCCATTTTGTGACTTCCTTAGTAGATTATATCAAGAGGGTGTAACTCAAGGCAAATTTTATATTAGCATGTTTATTAAATGTACACTCCAGACACCATTAGAAAAATAAGCCTTGGGATGCTTGCAGTGCATGAGGCTGACCTGTTTAGTTACATAGTTGTTACAGTTGAAGACACAGCTGTTTAAGATTAAACTTTTCTCTGCCAGGTTCAGGTGGTGGCCTCTTGTATTCTTGACTGAACTGACAGAAAACAGTGTATTACTGATTATCCCATCACCATTAAACAATTTGTACATTAATATCATATGCCCTCTTAGTCTCCTTCTCCAGAGTGAACAAGTTTAATGGCTGCAGTCTTTCCTCATAGTTTAGGCCTCCTAACCCCTTTCTTTAGCTTTGTTGTTGGGAGTTCCATGGGCAGATGGCAACAGAAACAGGTACAGTGAACTATGCACCAGCACATAAGGAAGGGAATATCAAACACCTGTACTCACAGATTCAGGACGGGGCTGAAATCCGACCTCCGGCAAAGGCAGATGGTAAAGGAGAGGAGCGTTTAGCAAGTACAGGAGTCCAAATCGGTGTTAACCGACGTGACGATGGGGATCCACGTAAAAAAGGCTGCCTGACTTCAGAGAGGAGGAAAGCTGGCCCAAATCAGTCAGGAAGTGTTGAGTTTCATCTGGAGAAGCCATGCTGCGAGGTTTGACATTATGATGAAAAACGCGCTTAAAGGGAAATCCACAAGCATAAGAGATTTGGTGGGATGGCAGTGTGTCAAGAAAGGCTTCACAGCTCTTCATTTTTGAATAGCAATAGGGCTGAGGTCAGCGTAGATCTTATATTTGAAGCCCTGGAATTCCAAAGAACGAGCTATCCGTGCAGCCTGAAAAATGGCATAGGTGAACTTCACGAGGGGGACCATCAGTGAGTTTAGGTCCCAGGGATCTGTGGATCCTGTTGAACTCCGGCCAATCAATAGGGGTGGCTGGTTAAAGTACTTGGAGGAGAGCAGTGACCGTAGCATGAATATCTTCTACGGATTCCGGGATGCCACATATCCGCAGATTGCCCCTGTGGGCCCTTTTCTCAAAGTCTCCCAGCTTCAGTAGGGCTGCCGTCAATTTAGACGGCAGGGAGGTAAGTGAGGCAGAGTGTGCATTCACCAAGACAACTGTATCACCCATCTTTGTTTACAAGAGGTCTGTAAGGGGGCCAATGTCCCTCAGCTCCCTGGTGAGATTGGAGGTAATTTTGTCAGTGTGCTATCTTTAGCTCTGTCTGCAGTATAGTTTTAAAACAATCCAGTAAGTGGGCATCTCTGTGGTGAAGGTCTGCAGGTTCTTGCACTGGGGTACTAACGGTAGTGGAATAGTCAAGCAGGTCTGACGGGGTCCCAGACGGAGAAAGCTGTTCAGCATACAAGGGAAAGGACTCCATGTTGCACGTGACAGGGGCAGCAGCAGCTCGTACACAGCGAACAGTTGAGGACGCTTTCCTTGCCCAAGGAGAAGGCATCGGAGGATAGGGGAAGTGCGC
>NW_017307144.1:287025-291955 GCF_000935625.1 Nanorana parkeri
TTATCAGTGATTAATGGCTCTAGAATTATTGCTCTCACTCTGACGTTCGCGGCGATATGTATCATGTGCGGCACAATAGGCGCAATCGTCGTTTTCGCACGTAGGCGCACCCGACGCATGTTTACGTGTGTATGTGGGGGGCGGGGACTTAAAAATTAAGATGTTTCCATCTTTTAGGTGTCCTGGGGTGCCTTGGAGATGGTCCGATGTTTCCATAGAAACATATTCTATAGAGACGCTCGATCGCTTGACTGTGTTAAGCTCCCGACTTTTAGGTGTCCTGGGGTGCCTTGGACATAGTTTTTATATATATATAGTTTTTATAGCACAGAGAGGTGTTAAAAGCCCTGTCCACTTTTACAGCTCTCTGTGTCTTCAGGGAGGAGATTCAACTTCTCTCAGCTACACTTTTCACTAGACACCAAAAATGGAATAAAGTTGTTTTTTGTTTTGTTTTATGGTGACACTTGATCTGACGCCAAAGAGGCCAAGGATTTATGCATTACAAAAAATAAATAACATAAAAACATTTGGCTTGAGATATAGTTTAAGTAGAATTTTAAATGCAAAATGAAGGCATCAAAAGAGTAGTACAGCATGCATACAAAGCACAGCCATGCAAATATTAAAGGGGATCTTGAACGTGATCCATTTACAGTATATGCAGATTTAAACCATAGATTTAGCCTGCTACCCATCCAATTTATATTTTCCGAGGGAGAGGTCAGCACTGTCAGCCTCCATGTATTGACATGACAGGTATGCTTAAAATATATTTGGTACTGCAAGCTTTATCCACTTGTTGGCAGTCACCTCTATTTTGGTACATCATTTCAGAAACCAATGCTAGATAATTCAGGAACTAAGAGAAAAATATGCCCTTCTAGCCCCAGGCTTATTTTTATAACAATAATTGTTTAAAATTCACTTTAAATGGTCCTTTCCCTGCTCTCCTTAATGGACTCCAAATGGAGTATTGTAAGAATATGAGATATAAAGCTAGTATGTCCTATGCAGGGTCAGAAGTCAGCTGATTTGTGCAAAACAGACTTTCAAAAACTGTCAAATGCTGCACAGGACAGTTAAACACCATATGCTTTAGTGGAATGACCCTAAGATTTAAAAGAAGAACTATGGGGTAAGTGTTTTTCCCCATAGTTCTCATAAGGGTCACGGGAGGACATATACTAGTGTCCTCCCGTGACCCAAAGGTCAGTATACCGTAAGCTACAGCTGGCGGTATACCGAGACCGCCGCAGCCAGGATAGATCCTGACATTACTGTCGAGATCCACCCAGCTGCGTGATTGACAGCTGGCTCTGCCACCAGATTGGTGCCTCTAGACCCACCCCCTTCAATTCCGCCAGTCAGCGCTGGGGGATCGGAGCGGGGGGGAATCCCTGCAGGGAGCCGTGAGTGACCGTCACAGCTCTGTGCAGGGACATGGCCGAGAAGTGAGCAAGCGACGGTATGTGTTCGCTCACTACCCGATCTATTGAGCCGACATGTGACAGTTTCATTGTCACACGTCGGCTCAAACTATGAGGTTGAGTGAAAATCACTCACCTCATGGTTCTCCTTTAAGCATGACACCCCCCTCTTTTCACAAGCACAAATGCTCAAAGAAATTAGAAATTAGCACAACCTCACTAAAAGAAACTGCTAGGATGTATGTTTGGTCATTGGACCCCAGCAATAGTACCGCTTGCTGTTCAAGTGAACTCTGACAGGTTATAGCCACTAAAGCTGAAGCTGAGCAGAGGAGATTTTTTTTATAGCGATTGCAAATTGCCTGTGGTTTAACCTCCAACGGTTTTCCAGCAGCTTCTCAGACATGATAAATCAAAACAGCCTGAACCTGCTGTGAGCACAAATAACCACATACAATGTTTATGAAACAATGGATACAAGGGGAAAAAAAAGTCCACCGAGGTGTGCAAAGTATAGGGTGAACTTTACAAATATTCTCTCTTTTGTATTTAATGTCAGCAAACAAAACATTACTATTAAAATAAAGGCCCCAGGCAGGCAAAATTAAAGGCATCAACACAAATATTTTAACATACGTCATTTGCAGTGTTTAACATTTCTAGAAATGGAGTGTGGCGGGAGCCTGAGCCCAGCACAATACATTGGAAACAAATCCGAGAATGGACACATCAGCATAGCTTGTCCTCAGCTGTGGCAATATCAGTGGAATACTAACAACTTGTGATTCTATTTTATTATGATGCTGCAAGCCTTTCTTGCTCTATATCATCTATTTATTTTTCCCTACGGTGGAAGCTCCTGGTACTAAGTCTCCTCATTAAAAAAAAAAAGTCTATAAAAGAGAGTCACATTGGAAATTACAACTATATTTATGCAGAATCTTTACCTAAAATTGCTGTCAGCAAAGAAAATCTTTTCACCAGTGATATATTTATTTCCTATTAACTATTAAAAGAAGTAAACTTGGGCTGACCTTAACAAGACATTTCATTGGTTAGCATTTCTTAAAATGCTCCTTTTATGAAGAACAAGGTGTTGTTGTATCTTGCACTGTGCAGACTATCATAGTAAAATTCACCAATCTGCTTGTCTGTGAAATTCCTCAGATTATCCCCTAAACCTGAGCTTATTGGGACATTTATCATTAAGATGCAAATATGTGAGAGCACACAGTCCTCTAATGCATAGCCACTGTCACTTCAATACTAGTGAGGAGCAGGTGCGCCTGACTTTTCCAAAGCTCATGCAAAACTGTGACTGAAATGTGATGTGCATGCACCGCACAGTATACATAGAAAACAAAAAAGTCAACAGATGCCTCAAAGTTTTTTTGGTGATAGACTTTGCTATTCTCTTCTGCCGAAAATAGTATCCTGCACAGCTTTTTTTTATACAACAACATCTTGCTTTTGACTCGGGTTGCAACCAACTAATTGATTCATCGATAATCAATAATGAGAATAGTTGTCAACTATTCTCATTATCGATTAGTTGGTTGGATCTCCTCGCTCTCTCCTCCACGCTGGGAAGAGGGCACAGCAAGCAGTGGGCAGGTGCAATAGCCAGCCTGCTATTGCAATCTGAAATGGCCAATGTCTGGTTTGGCTATTGCACCAGCCCCACTACCTGCTGTATTTACATTCAGCTGTCGTCTGCGGAATCGTGCCAATGGCAGCTGTCATTACCTGGCTAAATCTATTTGGGCAAGTGCAATGCGCTTACAATACAATAATTTTTTTTTAAAGGCCACTCATAGATTTGCACAAGCTTGGGCAAACTCAGGTGAGCTGGGTTGGCACTAAGCCCCCACACATCATTATTCAACACCTTGATTCCCTGGATCACCACACAACTTCAGTTTGAGCCTTGTATTTTTTATTTATTTACTAATACATATGAATGGGATTACCCTCATGTTTACTTACCTGAAGTAAATTAGATCTCATAGATCTGTAAAACTGACACATCAATATGTTGCATAGTTTCAATTGTCAAACCACGGGCTAAGAAAGGAGAGGTGACTAGGGAAGCAGAACTTCAGCAGCCATCTTTGTCTACAGTCAAACTTTAGTCATGTGAATAAAATCACCAAACTATGCACATAGCGAAAGACCACAGATACACTAGTACAACAGGACATATGTGGGCCATATAATTAAGACCCTAAATTTATGATTTTTGGCCAGGATTCTAAATAATAACTTATTTATATTTTTTCACTTTTATTCTCAAAAGTAAAATTAGAATATTCACAGCTGTGGACAGCTCACTCACCCACAAGTATATTTTAAAATGTTGCTAACTACAAATAACCCATGGCCAATATTTAGAAATCTCAATTATATATTTAAATGGACGTATAGTTAAAAAAACCCCCCCGCCCCCCCCCCAAAAAAAAATCACTCATCTTCATAGTTCGAGCCGACGTTTGACAATGAAACGGTCACACGTCGGCTTAATAGATCGGGAAGTCAGCGAGCACATACCGTCACTCGGTCACTTCTCGATCATGTCCCTGTGACTATCACTCACGGCTCCCTCCAGGGATTCCCCCCCTCCGATCCTCCATCGCTGACTGGTGGAACGGACGGGACGGGTACAGCTGGCTCTGCTTCTAGATAGGCAGAACCAGCTGTAAATCACGTAGCTGGGTGGATCCCGACAGTAATGTTGGGATCCGTCCCGGCGGTCTCAGTATACTGAGCTTTGTGTCACGGGAGAACGCTAGTTTGTGTCCTCCCGTGACCCTTAGGAGAACTATGGGGAAAAACACTTACCCCATAGTTCTCCTTTAAGTGCAGAGTCTCAGAAAAGTGTTTTCTACAATTTCTTGTTAACACATTACCATGTTTCCAAAAAGAGATACACTACATACTAAATAACGGAAAGTTAATGCACAGTGAGCTAATTAGGGCATATTCTTCTCCACTTCATTATTTTTCAGAAACATTTCTGAGCTTGGGTTTGACATTCATTTAAACCACTAATCCCACAAATGTCCCTGACCCCACATAAGACAACACTAACCGCAAAGCATTTTTTTTTTCTCTTTATAATTGAACGTAAAATGAGCATTTCTCTTCTCTAACCATCCTGGAAACTGGAAGTCTTTGAAGCCGACTCGAACAAGAAAGAGGTTTTATTCACAATTAAGGGGATTACAGGAATCTATAATTACTGAATTCCTTGCTTCATAAATTTTTACAAGGAAAATCACCCAAGACAAGATAAAGACAGTATTCCATCCTTCCAGTGCTGGACTAGGTTACCAGCAATGTATGCCTAGCCAGTCAGAAGTATTATGGTTATTACTGGTTCACAACATGCTTTTGCTGTTAATATTCCAATACTTCAAGCACTAGCAGCTATTTCTGATAAGGAACATTGGCTACAGTGTGTTTTGGTGTGTGTGTGTGTGTGTGTGTGTGTGTGTGTGTGT
>NW_017307144.1:292146-309345 GCF_000935625.1 Nanorana parkeri
GTGTGTGTGTGTGTGTGTGTGTGTGTGTGTGTGTGTGTGTGTGTGTGTGTCTGTGTCTGTGTGTCACATAACTGATACCATTTTTTTCAGACCAAGTACAAGTACCAATACTTTTCCTTACAGGTACCAATTACTGATACCTGTTTATTGTCATGTGACAGTTTTTCTAAAACAATACAGGCTAATGATTTCAGGACAGTGGTGGAGCGCCAGGGGCTAGTCACAGCTGCAACTGCCGCAACCCTGGTAGTTCTCGTGAAATTGCCAGGTATCGGCACTGGTATCTGTGCATCCCTATCCAGCACTATGTTTTAATGTATGACCATGATCAATAGATTTCACTGGGAAACAATAAAAGTTCCCAAAATAATGATGGTAGGTGCAGCAAAATGAAACCTGCCTGGTATGTATTTTCTACACAAAATTAGAAAAAGGTAATTTAAAATGTAAAGGTGATACTGATCGCAATTCCCATGATTTAAATTACTAGTATAATTGTGTATGCAATGGTTAAACATTACATGTTTATTGAATTATTTATCAATTTCCAGAACTGTTAAAGCCAGCTACCAATGTATTTGTTTTTCAGAGATGTTGTCTTTTAGAAACTGTTGCAAGTCCGCCTGGAACACTAGTCTGGTGCTCAAACACTTTCCTGTTTAACCTGATTGGACATCTGTATTGAACACTGTTGTATGTTTAACAGCTCATATATGATCAATGGAAGGAATAGGAAGTAGTGGACTCACAACTGGGTCTCTATAAGGATATGTTATGTATCAATATAGGGAGAAGCTTGATTTTTTGGAATGGCCAGTGTGAGGCGATGATCGCCACATAAAGCATCCATTTTAAAATGTAAGATAAAGAGTAACATTAAGCAGACTATTTAAGAATTTCCTGAGAGATAGCCAACAACTCTTCCAAGAGCATACAGAAATGTAACAAAGTCACAGAAAGCACGACAATGTGATCAATGAAGTATGTTAACAATAGCCAAGGTACAGCAAAAAGGATATCTACTGAGATGTATGCGATTACATCACTGACTACAAAAGTTTCAGCAAGTGGCAACTGAGATAATAGTTAAGTAGCCATCCCTATTGAATAACCACACATAAGGGCCAATTTCAGGAGGAGGCAATTAAACCTACTCATGTGTTCTTGGATTATGTTAAGATAAAGCACCTACTGGAGACCTATTTAAACAGGGGGAGAACATAAAAAAACCAACAAATGAAGCTAATAGCAGCGAAGAGTATGAAGTAATGTAAAACACAAATGCTGTTCACTATAGCAGCCAACCCAATTATTGTCTTATTTATCTTACCATATTGATAACTTTTTTACATGGATTATCACTGGGTGACATGAGCTGTAAATATTAGCAATTGTACATCTAAACTTTCTTAAATCATTGTTAATGTGACACTAAACTCAGCATCTTAAATCTTAACCACTTCACATTACCAGGCAATTTTTGGTTTTTCTGTTTTCAGCAATGTGCAAGTGTAGCTGAGAATTCCTCTGTCACGCAACACTGTAACTAAATTCTATGTATATATTTAAGATTTCATTTAGTCATATTTATTTGTCTTAAAATTGTTTACTGTATTAAGTACAAAAGACCCCAAAAAATGAAAAAAAAAAGCCTGTTTCTTTTACTTATAAATCATAGCAAATATAAATGGGAGGACAAGAAAACCCCCCGAAATGACCCAATTTCGGAAATCAGACACTATGAGCTGGTAATGAGGGGGTTAAAACATGGAGCTCCGTAATACTGCACAAGATACAATAAATGGTACAAGTCATACAAAAAAGGTGAAGAGAAAGGTGGAGGTGAAGAGGTTAGTGTACAGATCACAAACAGTGGGAGGGTGGAAGTGAAGGGTTTAATGAATAGCTGTGCAGGATAAGGGAGGTGAAAGGGTTAATGTACAGTTCAAAGCAGAGATAATACAGATATAGGCAGGAGGGGACCAGAAAGGGTTACATTTATTTGAACCTTTTTTATTTTGCTGTTGCTGCAGCAGCTTGTGTTCACCAGGAACTAATAAATGGGTGACTCATTCATTAGTTTCTGTATACTCGCCAGCCTCTGATATAAGAGGAAAGGGAGGGCTTGGCAATGTAAATATTGGTTATCACAGCGATCACAGTACACAGAGTCAGTCCGATCGGCTCTGTGTACATATCCATGGCTCTCCGCTGTCTGATGACAGCAGAAGCCATGAGTGGAGCAGCCACAACCGGGAGCGCACAGGTTTTTACGGGAGGATGTACGGGTACGTCCTCTCGGAATAATGGGGCCGTGGACTGGCTGCATATATAAAGTGCCCGGTCCGCTAGTGGTTACAAATGCATTCAAGTATCCTATTAACAAAAATGTAGCTTATTTGTGTATCACTCGGCTGCAGATCCTCAAATCATCTCTGAATTTGTATTGACACTGTCCTTTCTCCTGGAGGGTGGGTCCTGTGATGGATGGCAATTACAATACAAATATTTTATGCACTTCATAAAATATTTCAGAAACAGAAACTTACTGGAAACAGAACAATAGAAGAGAAATTCAAAGGTTCATTGTGGCATCAAAGAAAACAAGAAGACTGCATAAAATGTCTGTAGAAATTCTATTATGGTGCTCTGCACGTGCTCATTGAACCACCCAAGCACAACATTGGTCCAGGCAGCAGAATCTGGAAGTCTTACAGTATAACAGAAAAACTATGAGTTCAGGCTTTGCATTAGCAATAAAGCTTCTCATTGTAAGTCAACAATTCCCAGAGATGTGTTCTGTAGCCCAGAGTAGAAAAACAATGTGAGATGACTGTTCCCATAATAAAAATCAAACAGGCCACACAGAAAAATAGCTTCTATGAAATGTGCCTACGGGTGCACCCAAGCTCCCTTATTTCCCTGTCCTTACTGTGGGGTTTAAACCTAGGATAGCCGGCATGTGCTGATGCATCAACAATTGTTCATGGCACAGTAATTAAGTACAGTAAAGCAGACCTTGTCTGGTTAGTTTGGAAAAGTATGCACTCATCCCAAAAGTTTCCCATGATTGACCAAAAATTAATAATGATTGCAGTGAAGAAAATCTGCTGTCTGTTGGCCTGGTATGCCAAAATAATTTAACAATTCCTAAAACAAAATCATATTGTAATACATGCAAAGCTTTTGTCATATCATGATCATTACATAATTTGATTAAATACATTTTTGCAGTGTGTAGCTTATGAGAAAAAATGCTATCCATTAAAAAAAAAGTTGCAAATTCTGTTGCAACCATTAGTGATTAAGCAAAAATATAATCAACTAATAAAGCCGTGCTTAGCTGTAATGATGAGATAATCGGTATCAGCTGCAATGCTACCAAGTAAATTACTCTCAAATGATGAATGCCAATGCACGGTGTTAAATCTGAAAACATTTTTTTTTCAAGCTTCAAATAAGTCGCAATGTGCAATATCAGAATCAGTTTACAGATGAGACAATTGTTTTCATATAAATATAAACGTATGTGCCAACAAGCACCCAACTGTGCAATACTCATATAATGCAATATAAAGCATTTATGTGTTAAGACTTCTCAAAGTTAATTCTCTGGTGTAGCCACTCTCCTCTCAATACATTATTCTTCAAAGTGCATACAGATGTAAAATAGTGTTAATATCTTCCACTAAAATCGTTTGGCATGCAAAGGTTTCTGAAATGATCCAAACAAAGCCTTTTGGAACCGCACTCACCAGAATGATAGGGCTACCCTAAATAGGATGAGCCATAAACACTTTATCACTGATGATCACTGATGTTCACTGATGTTACTCCTCCCAGCTGGATCACCATAGGGTGAGATGACGGTCACTTCTCTTAGCTTTCTCCTATCTTGCAACCTTGATACCTCATAGTTCCAAGCTCAAACAGAAATTAAAATCCCTCTCATGGTGTAGAACTTCACAATTCAATATTTAGTAAAGAATAAAAACACTTACATAGAATATAGTTCAGTAGCGTAAAGGATCCTCCATTTGTACGGGCCACAAGTCAGTATCAGGAAGTGTGTATGCTCCGTCCACTGACACATTTCGTCGCCACTGACTTTTTCCATGAGGTAGCATGTATTTTTTATTGTACTATATGAGTACTGCACAGTTGGGTGCTTGTTGGCACATACGTTATTATATTTATATGAAAATAATTAACTACAATGTATGCTAAATTTGATATTTTACATTGACACTTTATATATTTGAAGCTTGATGTTTTATTTTTTTTCAAGGTTTAGTGCAATGCATTGGCATTCATCTATTAAGAAAAAAATTCTGGTCTTTTGAAATATATGGTTATAATGTATACCTAATAATTTCACAAACATGCTAAAATACCTGCAGTCCTGGGGCAATAGAAAAGATTGGAAGGCAGGAAAATAAGTAAACTTTTTCCCCTATTAAATGTCACATTTACATACTGAAACATTTCAGGATTTGGGTCTTCAGGGAAATTCATGAAAATGCTTCCTCCTACACCTCTAGGTGTATGCATTCAATTAATGGAGCCAGATTAGCATGAACTACCAAATACACATTAAAATACTATAAATAAATACAATAAATCACTTTTATTCCCGACTGCAGGCTCATGTGGCAAACCCTGACAATACTCCGTTTAGTGACATGCAGTTCTGGTACACATTCCAGACAATGAGCAACAGGAAAAAAGTAAGGCTCCAAAGGTAGAAGTGCTTCAAAGATATTGTATAATAAAAATAATAACTATTATTACGACATGCATATCATCACACAAAGAATTGCTACACATAGTCTAAAATAGTTCCTATGTAGTAAAGGAAACAAGCATGTCAATATTAAGATGATGTATAATATTCACATGCCATCAATACACAATTTTTAAATGATGTTACATCACCATATGAGGGGTGTGTCCTAATCGGACAATTATCTGGGAAAAAAAGTATTTTCTAGAGTGTTAATGGGAAGTTTTTTAGATTACCAAACCTACCTTTTCAGCAACGTTTGAAATTTAATGCGCAACAAGAAAAGTACAAGTAAAGTAAACCACATCAATAAATAATAATTCCATAATAATACCCCATGCAAACAAATTTAGATTGGTTGTGGGAATCTATGGCCTCAACTTCAGGCTTATTTTTATATGTGTGTGAAGTATTTAGGGGAGAACTGGAGTGAGGAATCACAAGAATGGAGCCTGTTGAGAATCTGCATACACAATTATTAAGAGACAGATTGTGAACCACTATACTATAAATATATATTTATTAAAGTATAGTGAACGCCAATTTGGCTTTAGTAGGAAAAAAACAAGGTTATTTATTTTAAAATTCATTAGAAACTCTATGTAGGATATATAGCAGTTGGGAGTCTAGATTTAGAGGTAAATTGATGCGTAGCTTTGTCCTTCTACTTTAAATGTGATTTTCATAGTGCCCACATGAATGTTATAATTACACTAATTGTAAAAAACACTTGTCAGAAACTACTAAACAAGTGAGGGAAAAAGTGGATACAAATTTATATTAGGAAAGCATTACATTTTACAGATTGGAATATTACAAGTTTTGGGGGGTTTCCACAAGACCTAGATAAGACTGAAAGCAGGTACATGTGCAGTATGCATGTGTTCAATTTACATTTAGAAATTGTTTGTGAAATATGACAGGGAAGTGGAAGACTGCCATTCTTTAACTTTCCCCACATTCTTGATATGTGTCTTCTTTCATAAATTATTCAGCTCCTGTGTTGTTGGAACATTCATTTATTTATACACTTTACAATTAAGTTATTCAAAACAAGAAATCATATTGGTAAGTAGGACAACTAATTGCTACAGCATTTAGCCCATAATTACAATCAATGTACAATAAATACTTGGCAATTGTAATCAATTGAAATTTGATGTGAAAGCTTTTAACCTAAGCAGGAAAATTTATTTTTGTTTCCCATTATATAAACAGGACAGCATGTAAGGGGAGGAACTCTCAAATGGGGGAACAAAGAGGAATACAGGTTTTTCTTATATCTTAATGCAGAACTCCAATTTTAACTTTACAAAATAAACTGTCCATTGATTTATACCAATATAAACCTCGCCTCCGATGCTGTCCCCCACACAAACTCTGTGAGGCCCTTTTCAGAGTTGAATGGCAGGGTCTGTGAGCCCAGGCGGTCATGGTTTTATGTACAGTATGTCACCACATCAGCCTGGGCTCGCAGTACAGCACTGCACAGAGCAGCACAAACATCAGTGCTGCTCCTTGCAATATTAAAGATTGCCCCAGCCTCCACAGGAAGAAGAGAAATAAAGATCCAAAGAGGTCTTGTGACCAGCCAGAAAACCCTAGGAAAGTATGTATTACAGCAATAAAAAATGGTACAGGGAGGGTGATTGTGAAGAAAAAAAAAGCCGAAGCTACATACAGTATATCCGGCGTATAAGACGTCCTCTGATTTTCGAGTGATGTTTTGGGGTCTAAAAACACGTCTTATACGCCGGCAAATACGGTACCTGGACAGGAAGTATGGGGAAATCTTGCCAATGGGTTATAGACCGCAAATAAATTCCCCTACTGTTTTCAAACTTGGAAAAAACAGCTGCAGTTTCATTTGAATGACAGTGAGTTACATTGCCTGTCATCATTAACATTCTATGTATACTGAAAACTAATAGCTGAAAACTTTAATGAAAATACCATATAAAAGGCGGGCATAAATGTCTGTGTGTCTTATCGAGCGAATGTGTGAGAGCTGAGGGAATCCTTATCGCCCGACGCCCAGGACATGCAGTTTCGGGTGCCAGGCGAGTAGTTATTTTGTACATTTAGCCCTGCTCCTGACAAGCAGAGCTAAATGTACAGTGTAGAACCGCCGCTCATTTTCATACAAGTGATCTGATTAGATCACTTGTATGAAAGGAGCAGCAGTTTTCAGGGTCCCCCGCTCCTCTGGGGGGACCGTGACCAAGACATAGGAGCTCACCATAGAGCCTGTAGAGCAGACAAAGAATATCCGTTCTTCGTCTGCTCTGTGTGATCACTGAGACCGAGGAGCTGTAATCACAGTGCAGCCTGTCTCAGCTGTCAGGAACTACACTCATCTTATGGTCAGGTGGGTATTATGGAGCACAAAATACTGTAGTTGTATTTTTTATACAAGTATGTTTTCAAAATCATGTGTCTAGAATATGATCACAGAAACTCATATCTAAAGAGAAGCCCAGAAATGCAATAGCAATAATGAAGCGGCACCAGAATAATAAACGTTACAAACAGAAAACAACAAACTTGCCTATTACAGTAATGCGCATCATGGCTTGAGCAGTCCACAGAAGATTTATGTGGCTCAAAGTTAGTCTAAATACACTTTCTGTATTTGCTGAACATCCACTCTAGGTCAGGGCAGTGCAGCATAAATGTATAGAGTATATATCTACGGTAATAACTTATTGTATTAATATTTCTATAATCACTGTGATGAACCTTCATATAATTGAAAAGGCACTGTACCAAATACAGGGTTCGGATAAGTAAATACTGATTGTACGTTTTACTACAACCTGGAGAGTGGGGGGCTGGGAAGTAAATACATTTAGTCAATGTCTTTTACAGCTTGTGCCAATGGCATCAGTCTGAAATATTTCTGAATGAATTGACAGGTACGTTTGACCTGCAATTAACCTGCTTCAAACAGGTTTTACATTTCTATGGAGTTGTATGGAAATGCAAAACCCGCTTAATACAGTCAAAAGCTCATTAACAGAGGTCCTTAAAGGAGAACTATGAGATGAGTGATTTTCACTCACCTCATAGTTCTAGCCGACCTGTGACAATGAGACTGTCACAGGTCGGCTCAGTAGATCGGGAGGTGAGCGAACACATACCGGGTTTGCTCGCCTCTCGATCCTGCCACGGCTTTCTGCCGTGACAGGGGGAGGGGCTGGATTCCCCTCTCCGATCTGCCAGCGCTGACTGGCAGAACGGACGGGGGAGGGGGCGGGTACAGCTGGCTCTGCCTCTAGATAGGCAGAGCCAGCTGTCACTCACGCAGCTGGGCGGATCCCGTCATCTACGTCGGGATCCGCTCCAGGTGCGGCGTCTCAGTATACTGCGAGCTGTAGCTCGCGGTATACTGAGCTTAGGGTAACGGGAGGACGCTAGTTTGTGTCCTCCCTTTACCCTGAGAACTATGGGGAAAAACACTGACCCCATAGTTCTCCTTTAATGAGTTTTTCATAGAAGCCACCTACATCATTAGAACATTCTTCTGTATAACTCCCTAGATGTCAACATTCAAACAAAGCACACAAAAAAACAATGGCGTAGTCATATAATGCCTTTGATATGTTACCATTAAAATAGTGCCTTAATTTTTTTAAAAATAATTCCACTTTTAGTATGCATTTGCAAAAATATCAGCATTTAGTCTTACCGCATATGGAACCTATATATTAATCTAAACTATACATGATGAAAATGACTAGCAGCTTTTGATTTTGTTTGGGTAATGGGCAAAGATGAGACAGATTTGCAGCAGGACCAAATAGGGAAAAAATGTGTTCCCAACAATTAATGTATTTAAAAGAAAATACAGAGAGACTGGTGGATGATTAAATCGGATAAATTAATAACCTCATGCTCGCATATGATCAAATCTCCTTTGATGCATCTCCCTGGTTCTTCATTTTTTTTTTGTTCCTTCATTTCATTGATGTGCAGCCTGAATGTATACAGTAATCTTTGCTTAAACTATTAATTAAAAAGATCCAGCCAACTTGTAAACCTTTTGAAAGGTTAAACAGCTGAGAAGAGGTGTCCTCCATATAACCTTTAATTTGGCTAAGCAGCATTCTGTGTAAAGATTTTTGCTGACAAACGGAACTGTTTTCCTCTGATTCATTCCTTCATTCCCCCATATAAGGATGCAAAGAGGAAATCTACTTACCATTAACACACTCAAAGACATCACAGCACTTTCCAGGTGTCCCATTGCCTCGTGAGACAATCCGAGGAATTGACCCGGCTTCACACACTGGGAAACTGCAAAGCCCGGAAAGACACTCACATCTGTAGATGAGCAAAAAGGAGGAGAATGTGTCAGCACTACCAATCTCTTTGTTCCTTGCAAAGATAATTAGCTACCAATTAAATCCATTGGGGAACATAATCATACATTAGGTAATGGCAGAAAATGTCAAAATAGTCTAATACTTTTGGAGATTTTAAATTGTCAGTCAATGCACAGAATCAGAAGGCTACGGCAAGCCAAAATTAATATGATTTATTCATTTGTTTTATTGAAAAGAAACAAATACATCAATGTGACTTATTATAGGCACAGCGTAATTAGAAGCATTTAAGTGGGCAGTACAAGGGGAAAAAATACCATGGGGATGTCATGGTAATTGATTTTTGGGCCCAGCTCAATCCATACTCATATGCCAGTTGTTCCAAACATGCATCTATGGCATGGACTTGCAGACATTAACTGCTGCAATTTACCTCTGTGTGCAGGCCACGGATAACACTTTTTTTTTTACTTATTAATTTTAAAGTGTAACGAAACCCATCAATTAAACTGTTTCCCAAAAGAAAGCTTGTGTAAAATATGTTATAAAAATGGTTATTAAACTCTTAATATTCATGTCCAGGCAGAATTGTTCTGTAATTTGTTAAAACATCTATTTCTTACCATTTCTGCAAAATGTGTCTGTTTTGCTACGGAGTAAAGCACCAACACAGTAATCTCAAGATGAATCATTAGTGAACAGGAGACTGCCTCCATTATTTCCTTTTTGTATGACCATCTGTTATGCATGCTACTCCCTTGGCCACTGGTTGTGTACTATCCTCTCTGTATTTTCTAAGGATATAATTAAGTCTCTACTCACTGTAGTGGTCAGGGCTGGGTGTCTCAGGCTCCAGGTCTGAACCGTTCACTTACTATGCACTTACATCGGCTACATCTCTCCACATTAATATCCATTAACAACGGCCAAATTCCCACCTCCAATCCCACCTACATTAATCCCCATTCATAACTACAATCTCCATTGCATGATGGGAATTGTAGTTTCAGCAAGCAGTGATGTAAATGCTGGTTTGATGCCTTCTCTGGATGCTCAACCATTGCTGCTGTTTCACAGTGGTGACCTTTGACCACTAAGTTTTAGAATGTATTTTTTACATAATTATTCACATTTATTATGCATGGAAGTAATAAAGGTATTGTAGAAATAATTTGTATGCCAGAGTTCAGCTTTATGCAAGCATATTGATGTTATCTCCTAAGGTGTTTTCATTCAAATTCTACCTGCTAGTGTATTTACAGTGTATGCTACATTCGAAGCATGCCTCTAGCGACAAAATCATGCAGAAAACTGTGACAGTTGTCAGCTTTCAACCATTTTAAAGCGCTGTCCACATATGAGCGTCTCATGAACGTGCATCAAAAGCGCACAAAAGTGAATGGGGGTTAAAGCCCTCAAATGACTGGTGTGATTGCTGATCATGTGTTTAGCATCAAAGCAACTGCAAATCTAAATATAGACACAGTTGGCGCCATCTTCGGATGTAGGGGCAAGTCACACGTTGAAACAGTTTGAGAGTTGCAAATAAATGCTTCATTTTTGAACATCCAAGTCCATCTAACAGGAATAGAAATAAAGAGGTTATGAGGTCTTTTGTATTTATCAAAAGACCTTGTTGTATCCAGCCTAGAACCAAAGGCTGACAATGGACCAGATTTTGTGTTTACCAATTTTCTTTTTCCTGTTGTGCCTAAATTAGAACAGGATCACAACAACCACTGTAGGCTCAAGTATCTCACATAATTTAACTATTTCCCTGGAGGCTCCAGATTGATGAAATTCACATTTTAATGACAGTTTTAAATATCAAGCACTTGGCATGTTGTTTCTAGCAATATGTTTTGGGCTTTCATTTTCATGCTACTGTTCACAAGATCAGTCTGTGAATGACAGTACAACAGTGCTAAGGTCGGATGTTCAGTAACTGGGGGAGAAAAAAAAAACTCCATGATCGTGTGGGGCAACAGTAAGTGGTTAGTAATTTCATTTACACATTAAGCCATCTTGGTATAGTGTTTCTGTTCAATGAAGTGCAGTATAAAGCAGGCACCAAACGTTGGATTGGTGTTATAAAACACAACATGTATCATGTTTGGGGGCATTAAGCAATTTTCAGGCCTAAAATGTGGATTATAATGTGTGCAAAAAAACGAAAAAAGGCCTTGGTAGCAAAAGGGTCCTTATGGGGTTAAACATGCTGCTTTGTAAACCTACACAAGCATATTAACTGAATGCAATGTTCCCCATATATTTATATAATCAATAAAATAAAAATAAATCACCAATATAAACAATATTAATTTGATATATAAACATTTCATGGGTCAACTAAAGAAAGCACCTCAGACACAATGAGTTTTAGGTCTCTGTTTGAATTTAATTTCACATAAAAGCCTAACTGAATTTTAAAGGAAAACTTCACGTTCATTTAAAATAATACAACATGTAAAATTGCTGCACAAGGCATTTTATTGTTAATAATGGTTTTTAGAATGACCTTTCCATTTTAATCTGAAGCCACTATCATTTTCTAAAACTGTTCAAAATGTTTACTTCAATGTGGCAACCTGGAGTCTGCACTAAAGGTACAATGTTAGGCATTCCCTGGAAAATATGTTTAATTTTTGTTAAGATACTGATGTAGAAATTAGTTTGGAAAGGACATGGTGAAACAGCTTTTTTCTTCAGAACAGAAAGTTAGGCATCTGCAAAAAATGCTTGTTAAATCCTTGCAATTAACCTTTTTTCCCCCTCAACAAAAGTAGAGTTACACCGTAAATACATTCCAGATGCACCAAAACAAAAGGTTTTTAAAGTCTCACAGTTCCTTTTCTTTGGGGACAGGCTTTTCTGCTCAGGGTGTGGCTGCATTCTAGTCTGCATGCTGTAGACTTTTATTCTCTTGGTGGAAGCAGTGGTCTCTATGCACAGGTCTCACATGCCCCCTGTTTAGTCAGAGCGAGCACTCTGTAATCAGCAGGGAATGTGAGCATTACCAATTGCAGAGCTACATGCCTGACTCAGAAGTGGGTGTGTCTATCCTCTGCAGATAGACCACTGGTTCTCTACAGGATGCTGGCAGGACACAGGATTTTATACTCAGGCTGTATCTGCTATCTGAACAAAGTGAACACTAAGACTTGTAATGCCTTTTATTTGATTGCACCACCAAGGTATTTAGCTGATTTAAACTGAACATTTAGAATGGCTTTAGGCATAAAGCATAAGTCACAGCTGGCTTCCATAAGCAGAACTGAGAATGATAAAATGTTTTAAAAGTGAAAAGAAGACTAGAGCTTTACCAGCAGACTGGGCAAAAGACACCATATTAATATACAGCATTTCTGCACTATCCACCATAAAAAAAAAAACTTCACTACAACCTCACCTGCTGAATGCATAAAAAAACTTGGTTAAAAAAAACAAGGAAAGAACCCGCCATACAGGAATGGATCAAAGATCGTTGAAGAAATTCAAAGATAGGTATGACTTGTATTAAAGCATTTAGGTGTCTTGGATAGTGATATGAGAAACTAATTAGATCCAAAGAAGCCTTCAGTTCATTGTATGCATCCTTACTGTGCACTCTGAGCTACAGGACACAGTTATTTGATTGTTAATGTTTATTGTAATAAATGCACAAGATCTATAAAAAGGCTTAGCAATGTAAACATATGTCACGAGTGTTTCTATAACATGGTCTACGTGTTAAGGTGCCCATACACCGTCGCACAATTTCCGTACGGAGGCCTCATCCTGCCCCGATCTCAAGGTTCAATTAGCGGTAGTTTTAAAAAACACCTGGACGAATTGCATTAAATCGACCACACATATTTTCGTTTGCGCATGAGCAGGGTTTATCGTACAAATTTTGACTACGGAAACGCCACCAACCGTGCGAAAATCGTACGATTGACCGAGGTTTTCTAGCATGCTGGAAAGTCAAAAGTCGTACAATTGTACAGTATTTGTGGTTGTACACTGCCCATCAACCTTACGGATATCGGATGAAAACGTGATTGCATACGAAAATTGGCCGATAATCGTAAGGTGTATGGGCACCTTTAGAGAGTACACAGCAAGAAACAACAGGGTGAATTCATCAAAACTGGAGCAGACAAAATCTGGAGCAGCTGTGCATGACAACCAAATTAGCTTCTGTCTTCAGTTTGCTCAGTTAAGATTCAAAAATGAAAGGAGAGAAGCTGATTGGCTGCCATAGACAGCTGCTCCAGATTTTGTCTGCTCCATATTTGATACTTTACCCTCAACGTCTTTATGAAAAGAATGTTCAAATGCATTGTATGAAAATGTTGTTAGTACTGTAAACTGAAACTGTTAAATTTTTTAAAAATAAATAACATTTACATAAATAAAAAGCAAAATTATGACTATAATAAAGAATGTAGAAAATCATGCAACCCTTCATTGGCTAATCCAAGTTCTCCTTATTATTACAACAACAAAAATATGGCAGAGCAAGCATGTGAAATTGTAAAAGTAATATTTAAATTACTTAAACCCTTTCCCTGCCACTGATGTTTGGCATACAGCGGAACATAACCACTTCTAGCCGGCCAGCTCAATATGCCTTATGTTGGGTATTTGTTTTTGTATTCTATAAGTTTTGTATTTTACTGATGGGATGTAATTAGCAACTAACAAGCTGATCTCATCTTAACAGTTTGTAAATGTGGCAGCTACAGCATGGCTCCCCTGCATGGCACTGAGAATGTGATCAGGCAGCTATATGGCTGCTGACTGCATCCACAAGTCTACAATGTCCCCCAGTTTTCTCCCTCCAATGTCTTCCCCGGTGTCCCATTCTTCAGTATCCTGTCTGCTCCCCTATCACAGGATGTGTCCTGATTGCTGGCTCCCAGTGCCAAATTCTTTTTTTTTTCTGTCATCATTCTAGTTGTTCTAGATAAAGTTTACTGATCGCTTCAGCAATCAGTATGCCTGCAGCCAAAAGGAATCATGGGGCCCTGTACAGCCTACCTGGCAGGGCCCCTATTCCCTGTTTACATAAACAAGATTTTGCTTGAGTGTTTGTTTACCCTGCTTTTAAGCTGGACTTGTAACAGCTCTAAGAGCACATCACTCCCTGCTTCATTCTTCACAGAGCAGATCAGGGAATGGACGTTCCTCGGTCTGCAACAGCTTTCCATCCTGACCCCATTTGCTGTGAACCTAGCCTCCCCCCCAACCCCAGAGGAGCGGGGAACCCCAAGAATCATGGTGGGAGGTTGCAGATGGGGAAGGCACAGTTAGATGTGTACTGTGTATATCACTGGTCATGAAGGGGTTAATGTGGCAAGTTAAAAAATAAAACATTTTTCATGGGAGCTTTGAAATGCATTTCAATGCTCACTTAAAAACTGTTTCAATCTAAGTTCAAAGTGTCTGGTGCCATAGCATCTTCTTGATGGTACTTTGTTGGTACCACAAAATCAACAATATGTTCAGAACAGAGCTGTGTGATTATTACTTGCCAACTAACAAAATAACCCATATTCCAGATGAAAAACCAAGTGAAGGGCAATATGAACAGGTTTGCCAAGTCCTATAAATATAAGAAAGGAAAATGTAGGAGATAAGTGACCACAAGCCTCCAGGTAGTGTGTTTAACTTTGTAACCGATAGGCATTCTTTAAATCACAAAGATCTCAATACTTTTGAACGGTTGCCTTTAGTTTTTGCTGTAAAAAAAGACAGTGTTAGTCGTATCTACAATTTCCTCTGGGCGACTAGATTATAAAGGACTCTGTATAATAATTGTCAATAGAAAGCAGAATGAGTAGGTGGAATTTACAGTACTGTTTTACATATGTGGTTTAAAAATGAGCCGGCATGACAGGACTCTGCTGGGGGAAAAACAACTTATGGTAGAACTCTGTGTGCTTCATGCTATTAAATATTCATGTACAACCTTAGAAACCATGGGAGGATCAACTACTTCTCCTTCACTCTTTGTTTGACAGCCTCATATGACAACTAAAGGATCAGTATTTCCATAATTGCAGTGCTATCTTGACATAGGAAGCAGGCTTGTAAATGACATAACTGGAATATATATGCATATTCAGCCTTGCTGTGACCTCACACATGTTTCCTTCTAACTCTCTGATCATGCTTACTGGAAAGTAAGAAAATCAGCTAGATACTGTTTATAAGAAAATCATCATCATAAGTATTTATCATAGGTATTCATATAGTGACGACAATTTGCGCAACACTTTTACATAGTGCACATTCACATCAGTCCCTGCTCTTAAGAAGTTTACAATCGAAGATCCCTATATCACATGCATATATACAAGAGCCAATTCAGACAAGAGCCATTTAGCTGGGATGAAACTGGAGTACCCAGGGGGAAACCCACGCAAGCACAGGGAGAACTAATTGCAGATCGTGATCTGACCGGGATTTGAACCAGGGACCCCTAGTGCTGCAAGGCAGAAGCGCTAACCACTATGCCACTGTGCTGCAAAACTGCTTTAAAAAAATCCACACATACTCACATTTCTCGGTAACAGAAAACAATAATACAGTAGTAATCTGAGGAGCATTCAGGTAATGCGGAACTGGGCATCAAGATTTGTTTCTTCAAGAAAAAGGGGATGGTATGATAAAAACAATGTTAAACGCAGATAATGCAGGAATGAGTAATACAGGGTACATTTAGGTTCTGTCCATGTTTTTTTACAAACCACTTATGTTACCTCACTGAATGGTTTTAAATGTTACTTAAAATGTCTCTTAAAAAATAAGGCCCAGTCCTAAGTGCACTTCCAGCCAAGGCCAAGCTGGGATTTGTCCAGGGAGGAGGCACTAATTAAAATGTGACTCTATACAGATTTCTCTTACATAATGCATTTCTTTCAGAATGACAGAACTATTTAGCTAGCAACAAACAATCTGCAATTTTTACACTTCCTAATGAACTCAATGAAATTAATGAAGATGTCAACATACGTAAAGCTTACATCATGTTTTATGACCCATTTAAAATTAAATTTGGGAAAATGTATGGCTATAAATTAAACTGAAATGTTTGTACACTCTGTACTATTTGGAGTTTTTGTGTCAGGGGATTTTGTTTTATTTATACACTGTAAATTATTACACTGACTGCGCACTGTAATTGGAGACAATTCAAGAATTAATTAGGAGTCATTCTGAAAGTTAATGGCTGCAGCATCTGACAGAGGAGACGCTTAGTAATTTTGGGA
This sequence comes from Nanorana parkeri, assembly GCF_000935625.1. Lineage (NCBI taxonomy): Eukaryota > Metazoa > Chordata > Amphibia > Anura > Dicroglossidae > Nanorana > Nanorana parkeri. The sequence continues at coordinate 308,511 of NW_017307144.1, forward strand.
CCTAGGCTTTCTTAGAAACAGGTGTGGATTAGGATTTGGTTGAACAGATTAGACTGAGAAAGTCCTAAAGGGTTAAAATGTGTTAGGTTTAAAATAAATTAAAGGGAATCTATAAAAAAAATAATTGTGTGTGTATATATATATATATATATATATATATATATATATATATATATAACTACCGGGCCTGCGCTTTCAGAAAATATATGGTTTGGGGGGTCTTTTACAAACGCTAGCAACGCAGCAGTTGAAAATCAAACCAATAGGAAAAAATTGCAGAAAATTCAAAAATGGCTTGGCCAGCTGATTTGAAAAATGTTCCGGAGGGCTTGGCAGCGAAAGGGTTAAGGTTTTAATGCAGCTAACCCATTCCATGAAGCTCTCTACGCACTGTTGTTGTTTCAATCTGAAGACCACACAAAGTTTGGAGGTCTGTAGCTATCGATTCTGTAGTCAGTTGGCGACTTCTGTGCACTGTGCGCTTCAGCATGCACTGACCCCGCTCTGTCATTATACGTGGCCTACCACTTTGTGGCTAATATGCTGTTGTTCCCAGTTGCTTCCACTTTGCTATAACACCACTAACAGTTGACCATGGAATATTTAGTAGCAAGGAAATTATTGCACAGGTGGCCTATCACGGTACCACGTTTAAACTCACCTGAGTGACCCATTCTTCCACAAATGTGTGTTGAAGCAGTCTGCATCCCTAGGTGCTTGATTTTATACACCTGTTGCCATGGAGGTGATTGGAACACCTGAATCCAATGATTTGGAGGGGTGTTCCAATACTTTTGGCAATATAGTGTGTATGTGTATATATATATGTGTATAT
>NW_017307144.1:309387-317105 GCF_000935625.1 Nanorana parkeri
ATATATACACATATATATATACACACACACACACATATATATCGAGAGAGAGGAGAGAGAGAGTAGAGAGAGAGATTCCAAAAATGCTCCATTTGTGAACCCAAAGCACCTTCTGGGCAAGATATTGGAACATACATACCCACTCACATCAGTGAAAAAGAACATATTAAAAGAAACCCAGACACATAATTGCTACAGCATCCGTAAGTCTATGAAGCACCTCCTTATGGCTGCATTCCTTTTCAGTTTGAACTTGCTGACAGGAATGTGTACAGCAGACTGTTGAGGGCAGCTGAGCTTGAGAGATGAAAATGCTTTTCTTTCAATCTAAATGATGGTTGGCATGATATTAATTGATATCAATTGCTGTTAAACATACTTGCAATGGATGACTGCACTCTGACAGCATGTGTTTCCTCCCAAGGCCTATTTGGAGAACCAGTGATGCTGTTATAATTGAAATAACAAGAGAAAGTAAAATGTGAGGTAAAAAGAATGGAGCTACTGTAGTTGGGATATACGTTTCCCCTGACAATATGTATTAAATAGAGTGTGCCTCAGAGCTAAGGAGATTTTATTTGCGGCTCACTGTAGTTAATTAAACCAAGAAATATGGAAACAGCTTTTGTTCAATAAATATTAAAAGAAGTAAAATTATGTTAAATTGTAATGTTTAGTACAGAACTGAATTAATAGGAACAATAAAAATAACACTGTGCATTATTGGTTTGGTCATAGAACGTTATTTTCCATTCTATAACATATTGGTTAATATAGAATTTAAAAAAGTAATTTTCCTTGTAGGTTAGACTTTACATTATTTGCTAAAAGTAAACCTTTACTCATTCTTGGAGTGTAACAGATGAGGTATTCCCTTTTCCCTGGCAAAGTTCAGTAGATGTATATCAGCATGCCTTTATAGTGGTGCTTATATCAGTGGTAACACAGTGGCATGTAAATAGCACTAGTGAGAACATTCATGACACTTCTGCTGACACTTATGTACAGCACATGTATATCACAGGTTATTTAAAGTTACACTAAATGTAGGCGTTAAATCTTAAAAAATGCATTCAAGTGCCTGAACTATTAACACAAATTTAGCTTATTTGTGCATCACTCGGCTGTAGATCTTCAAATTATCGCTGCATTTGTGCTGGCACTCTTGTTTCTTCTGGAGGGTGGCTACTTGTCTTCCCCATGGTCCCTGCATGTGTTGTAAAGTAGCCACCACTCCTAATTTGTATTGAAATTATAGTCTATCATGAGAGCGAGACTACAAAGACTACTTTACAACTGGGACTAAAAATAGGCCCGGGCATTTTAGACTGAGCAGCCCAATCACGTGACCACCGACAGGCCTCACCCCTCACAGCAGGGGGCGGGGACAAACACAGAAGCGCAATCGAGGGGCAGGGCCGGCCACTAGTAAGTACAGGAGGGCTACAGCTGACACACAAACCTTGCTACAACCAATACACAAACCTTGTAACAATATAGGAAGCTTGCTATAGAGAATATCTGTAAAAAATAAGTCAAGGCAACTGGACTGGCTGTATTTTACTTGCAGACATTTCACTAGTCATCCAACCAGCTTTCTCAATTCAGAAATGTCTGAATTGAGAAAGCTGGTTGGATGGCCAGTGAAACGTCTTCAAGAGAAATACAGAAAGTCCAGTTGCCTTGACTTATTTTTTACAGATATACCATGACCTGGATGAATGAGAACCTACACAGACATATTGCTATAGAGAATCGGATCTCACTGGCCCTTGAACCCCGGGGCATTCTCTGCACTAAAGTAGCTAACACTCTAATGTCCCCCGCACAGTAACACACTATTATTATACATTTATAAAGCTCTGACATATACTGCAGTGCTGTACAGAGAAGTCACATCGGTCTCTGTACAAAGGAGCTTACACTCTAATGCAGAATTTCATCAGCTATAGAGGACTAAAAATCCCTACAAAACATTATACAGGAATGCAGAATAATAGTATATGAATTTGGTACATATTCTGTGCTACCGCTCTGCTCCGGGGTACCAGCCTGAAGTCTCCGGCATGGGGTCTCAGGAGGGAAAGATAGGCAGCCAGTGGAAGCTCTGTAAGAAGGCGTAGTTCCCCAGAAGGTTGCTGCGCGGGACCTAACACAGCTGAATCAACGCAGAAGTGTAATGCAGAGTACAGAAGTGATGGTGTGATGCAGAGTACAGAGGACAGCAGTGTGACGCAGAGGGCAGAGGTCAGCGGTGTGACTTATAGTGCATATGTCAGTGGTGTGCCGCAGAGTGCAGCGCTGTGACGCACAGTGCTGAGGTCAGCGGTGTGAAGCAGAGGTCAGCAGTGTGATGCAGAGTGCAGATGTCACCGGTGTGATGCAGAAGTCAGCAGTGTGATGCAGAGGTCAGTGGTGTGACTTACAGTGCAGAGGTCAGAGGTGTGACTTAGACCGTGACTAGGTGTGATTTACAGTGAAGAGGTCAGTGGTGTGACACAGAGGTCAGCAGTGTGATGCAGAGTGCAGAGGTCAGCTGTGACTTACAGTGCAGAGGTCAGCGGTGTGAAGCTGCCTCCTTGCGCCTTCACTTCTGGACCCGCTCTTTCTCTGCCTATGCAGTCTTATTCCTAGCAGCTGAAGCATTCCTGGCAGCTGAAGTGGGCGGAGGAAGTTGCAGGTGGCCACTGAGGAGCCCAACTATTTAACGGGCTTTCAGAAAGGCAGCCGGTGTTCTGTCGAAAACTCCAACTCCTCAAGATCTCCAACGACCTGACTTACTTAGAAGAGGATTGGTCGAGAAGGCTGTACCGCACGTGGGCCACCCGTGGCATTTCAAAAATACACATACTACAGATTTTAATAAATATTAAAATGAACTAGGGTCACACTAATCCAGCACGTTTTTAATCTGAGTGGCCCACTCAATATGGGCGCAAGCGGCGGCCATATTGAGTGGGGCAATTTAGATTATTAATGTCCTGGATTAGTCTGACCCTAGTTAATTTTAATATTTATTAAAATCTGTAGTATGTGTATTTTTGAAATGCCACGGATGGCCCACGTGCAGTACAGACTTCCTGGCCAATCTTCTTACTTCTAAGTAAGTCAGGCCGTTGGAGATCTCAGGAGTTGGAACTTTCGATAGAACTTCGATAGAGCTTTTCTCCCCCTGATTAAGGATGGGCTCGGGCGCGTTCGCAGCTCCACGTGCCGAGCCCGCCAGGAAGCTGACAGCGCGCAGCGCCAATCACAGCGTCACAGGAGACATTTTCCCGGACCGCAGCTGCAAAGATCGGGAAATGTCTCAGTGCCTGTGATTGGCGCTGCACGCTCTGCTTCGTGGCGGACTCGGAACCCAGCAAATCCCCCATCAGATCCTGCAGAGACCCTGTAGGATCTCAGGGGGGGCTCAGCAGACTGCAGAGCCCACCAAAGGGTATTGCACAGCACACCTGAGACTCTTTGGTGGGCTGTGCAGAATCTATGCTGGGCTCTGCCAGCACAGTCGTCTTACCTTGCACGGCCTGACCTCTTTGGGACACGGCCTCCTTGTCCACGCCGCCCGACTGGACGGCCTCTTCATCTTCGGCGCCCGACACGGCCTCCTTGTCATCTTCGACGCCCGACTGGAGCTCTGGCGACGCCTCCCACCTCCTCGGTCAGTGTCTCTGCCCCCCTGCCTCTTCCGTCTCGGGGGCCACTCGACATTTTTTTTCTCTCATGGGGGCTGCTTGCCACATTTCATACTTTAAAATAAAATGTAACTATATCCAGTTTAAGTACTACAGACACCAATATACTCACAATAAGGTCCTATTCATATCTGTAGGTTTAGGTGCGATTAGGGATTCCTGCATCAGAAACTTGTGTTTTACTGCAGCAGAAATCCCTAATCTGTCACCCATTCAAGTTAATGATCAGGTGACAGCAGCTGCATGTAAACGCCTGCACACCGCATGTAATGGTATGTGGTATGATTTCATGCGTTTAGAAAACACTCTCCCTGAATCCATGCAATCCACGTGTCCAGGGAGAGTGATTGATTCCTAACCGAATGTAAACATATCATGTATCTTTACATGTGGTGTGCAGGCATTTACATGCAACTGCTGTCACCTGATCTTTAACTTAGGTGACAGCTGCCATTTGTAAATGCCAATTTAGGGATTTCTGTTGCAGGAAAACGCAAGTTCCTGACCCATAAATCCCTAATTGCACCTAAAATAGAGGTGTGAATGTAGCCCAATACCCTTCTACTCACCCCGCCCCCAGACCTTACCAATCATTTCTTCACAAAACTTCCGGCAGCGTTCACTGAAAGAGCGCTGGCCGAAAGGATCCAAGTGTCGGCGCAGATTCAGCTACATGGTCTGCATCCAACAGAGATGTAGACCATGTCCGCAGCTGCGATCCCTCCTGTCAGCTCTATCTCCTCCTGGCCGTTGTGTAGCTGCAGTGGCCGGGAGGAGAGAGAGAGCTGACAGGACGGGTCGCAGCGGTGGGGACCTCAGCACTGCCTGCCACGATCCCCTCCGCAGCTCATCTGACAGCACCATCTCCCTGCCCCCGCACCCTTTGGCGGCCAGCAGCTTCGGGCATAGGGGCCGGGACGGGCCGAACACAATCAGCCTAATGTTTGGCCCGTCCCGGCCCCTATGCCGAAGCTGCTGGCCGCCGAAGGGTGCGGGGGAGGGGAGATGCAGAGAAAGTGCCCGGTATGCCCGATGGCCAGTCCGGCACTGCCGGCTGCCAATGTAACTAAATTATTCGCACTGACCGCCAATGTAACAAAAGTGTTCACAATGACCGCCAACATATACACCATGCACATGCTTAAACTTACCTTGTTCTTGCAGTCTTCAGGCAGTTTTTTCTTCCTTAGCAGGGGGAGGGGCGACTACATTGATTTGCATATGAATTAGCCGCGATATGTATATATGAATGGGTTGCGGCATATTGATATGCAAATCACTACAGCCCATTCATATGTAAATATCTCAGCCGCGGCAGGAACAGCACCAGCAATATCCGGAGAGAGCACAGAGTAGAAAGAGCTGGATGAGGGTGTTTTTCTGGCCTCCTCCACCAGCGCCCTCTAGTGTCTACTGTGTGGTAGTGCTGGCTCTGCTCGGAGCCAGTCATCGGGCATAGCGGTCCGGCCCGTACACAATCAGATTGATTGTTTACAACACACACAGGAAACATGGGGAACAAATGTATCCACCCTCCAGAAGGAAGGACTGTGTCAACACACACTCAGATATGATTTGAGGATCTACAGCTGATTGATATACAATTAAGATACACTTTTATAAATAGTTATGGCACTTTAGGATTTAACTCCAGAGTTTAGAATCACTTTAAGCATTTGGTAACCATCTAGATATGAGGGATAGCAGACCATCAGAACTACAGGAATAAAGGGATACTTGTCTAAAAGTGGGAACCCTGGCCCTCAGACATTATGGTCACAAAGTAATTTGTTAGGACAATAGATCATTTTCTGATAGAAACCATATTGGGCACCTACTTGGATCAAAAGATAACTAATCTTATGGTTAGTTATGTTGTGTGTGCACAAAGAAATATAGATACCTTAGCACATGGTGTTCTGAATCTCAATTCTAATGGTTGCATGATAGAATGCAAACTAAGAATGACTGAAAATTAGGTAATCAAGGGGAAAAGGTTCCCAAACATGGACCAATTATCTGGAAGAATATTTCCTGCTTATTATCCATCAGTTATTATGATAACCATAAAGGTAGGAAAATGACCAAATGGAAAAAAACATACATCTGCCTAAAATATTGGCCAAATTGACAAATGTGGAGGTGTATGCAAACCCGAGTTTTATATAAGCAAAACCATTAAAAGGTCTTAAAAGCTCCAGCTACCAGAGTCACTCTGAGGTCTGCTGTAAATCAGTATCTGTCTCTACAACACACCAATGACATTGTGGCAATTACACAAATATTTCCGAACTACATAAATGCTGATCTTATTCTGATAAGTGACCAAATGCAGTTTCTCACAATGCAATTTTACTTTCATGCATTTTCTCTACTAAATAAGCTGCTGACCCCCCATAGCCATGGCTCTGGCTAATAAAAAAAAAATATGATTTTGTAGCCAACAGAATGAATTGGTCACTGTGTTAATTGCCTCTGATACATATGTCATTATCACCCAAAGCCAGCAGCTTTCTTTTGATACACAGAAGATGTCATTTATGTATGTTTTTATTTACTTTTTATTCTTTCATCACTAGAGTATAATTAGCAAAGCAAAATGCCCTTGGCTGAAATCACCCTCAAGGTTTAATGTGCTAAGGTATTTTTAGCTGAAGGTAAACAAAGAGTGTTGGTTCCACCAGTCACAAGAATACAGGCAACCTCCCACGTACTGCTACATACATTTATTTCTCTAAAACATTACTTATTAATTAGATCATATAAATGCACTTTTTTACTGTCCCTGTGTGACTCCAAACCGAAGACTTAGTATTACAGGGACAGTTCAAAAATGGGATTTTATTTAGACATGATCATGTTTGCAGTTTTGATAATCCCAGTTGCTATCTTACATCAGAAAAAATAGGTGGTTTCAGGTGAGGTTGTTTACTGAAGACAGACTGGAATGGAATTTTAGTAAGGTTTATGTCTGAGCAAAATAAAAAAAAATGATGACAGCACTACTCAAGATTTAAGTGCAGCAGAGGCAGCATTGTCAGCTCACAATAGGATGTTAGGAGCCCACTGTATTTATGGCAGGATCAACAAATATTTTTACACTTGCAGCATTATTAAGGAGAATAAACATGCAGAAATGTACATGCATCACAGATATTCATTTCATATGTTTTCCCCCAGACATACACTACCGGTGAAAAGTTTTAGAACATCCCCATTTTTCCTGTTTTTATAGAAATGCAATCAGTTCATGTTCAGTGAACAATCTGAAATGGTACAAAGGTAAGCGGTAAACTACCAGGGGTGGGGGAAAATGTTTATGTTATCAAAACCTGAAAAATAATGTACAGAGTTTTATAAAAAGGCCTTTTTTCAGGAAAGACATTGTTCTGCAGCAATGCAAGTAAATTAAACCTTGAAAGTTTATGCTAACAATTCCTTCATGTGTCCCAACTTCTGCCTGTATAAAAGCATTGTTGGGACAGCCTCTTAAGCAACATTTGGACATTATTGTAATGCAGGAAGTACTATACTGCTCTCAAAATAGCAAGAAAAAGGCAATTAACAAAAGGAAAATAGACAGACCATTATAACCCTTAAAAGTATAGGTATTTCCTTTAGAAAAATTGCAAAGAAAGCCAATGTGTCAATAAGTACAGTTTCCTACACCATCAAAAGGCACTTGGAAAGGTCTGGCAGACCCAAAGCAACAACAGAATCATTAGACAAGTTTCTGAGAGTCAATAGCTTGTGTGACAGGTGGCTCACAGGAAAACAGCTTCCAGCGCAGCTTAACACTGATCAAAGTAAGCAAGTCTCAGTTTCAAATGTGAAGAGAAGACTGAGTTGCAGGTTTGAAAGGTCAGGTGGTTGTAAGAAAGCCAATGCAAAATAAGAAAGAGAGGCTTGTTTGGGCCATGTAGCGCCACCAGCGGACTCTTGAAGACTTGAAGAAGGTCTTACGGACCGACGAATCAAAATTTTAGATCTTCGGCTCATCACGCAGGGTTTTTGTAGGGGGGG
>NW_017307144.1:317236-326105 GCF_000935625.1 Nanorana parkeri
AGAGAGAGAGAGAGAGAGAGAGAGAGAGATGGAGGGAGAGGGAGAGAGAGGGAGAGACTAAGTTAAGCTTTTATTAAATGATAAGAGGCTGTGCATGTGCTTTTTTTGGATCAATACAGGTATTGATTAACTTTATTTTGAGCTGGGGTGATAGCAGTGAAGGGAGTGCTATAGTTAATATGTATAACGAATATCAAGCTATTAGCAGTGCATACAAGAATTTGAATGTAGCAGAAAATGTGTACATATTACAAAGTTGCTGGGGTTTTTTTTTGCACTGACATACACTTTAAAAAGAAATATCAGAATTGCCTCATGCATTCTGGTGGTTTAACAACATGCAGTAATTTTGTTATAAGGTGCTTCCATTCTAGGGGATAGTACATTTATGTAAAGGTGCCCATACACCTGCCGATTATCGTACGATAATCGCGGGTGATCCCGCGATCGTACGATAATCGACAGGTGTATGGAAGGCGTGCAACCGTTTCCACTGTACGGTCGCACATCTTTTGTCTTCCCTAGCACGCTTGAAAACCTGCCGAACATCGGAAGATTTTCGGCGGGTTAGTGGCGTGCTCGGAAGGCAAATGCCGAATGGGCGTGTGTGTGCGCAAGCGCACACTGCCCACTCAGCATTGGAATCATTGCAAGCCCTCCCCTCAGCGGGGAGGGCTGACGATGATCGCAAGTACAATCTGCCTGTCCAAAATGGGCAGATCGTACAAGCTTTTAATTACCTTACAACCATCGCACAACGAAAGTCGTGCGATGGTTGTAAGGTGTATGGGCACCTTAAGACAAACTTGTGCAATGGGATAGATTAGCCATTATCCTCCAGCTGTATTACAACTTTCACTAAGCTTGACTAAAGGTGCCCATACACTGCTCGATTCTCGTACGAGAATCGCGGGAAATCCCGCGATCGTACGAGAATCGAACAGTGTGAACGAAGACGTGCAACCGTTTCTACTGTACGGTCGCATGTCTTTTGTCTATTTACAACCAACTAAGGTCTTGCGATGGTTGTGAAGTGTATGGCCACCTTTAGATAGATAATAAACACCACTAATGTAAATGTGCCGTTTTTATAAAGTATGGTGCATTTGTTAACACTCAGGGAAATCTTTTGATAAATATGTTTCTTTTCCTTTCCTGTTTGCCTTTATGGGAAGAAAGAAAGGAATGGACAGCATGTTTATTGCCAAATTGAAGTTTTTAGTCAAAATGAAAAATGCATGGTATTAGAGGAGAAAAGGAAAAACAGCCATGGCTTCCTTTTTTACTCCAACAAGTTAATACGCATGGTTGCTGCCATCTATTACACATGATGAATGTCAGTTCATTTTCCAGTGTCTGGACAGGTGCTAAACAAGATGTATGTTTTACAGACCACACTTTTATTTAATACCTTCTAAGCGAGAAAGACCAGCATGTATGGTGATGTGATCACCTATACAGCCCCCTAAATCAGTGAAGCTTACGTTGACAGTAATAAGGCTTGTGTGTCACATATGGAATCCAATATGTTTTAAGTTATTCCATTGGAAACTTTACAAGAAAAGAGGTAAATCACTGGGAAATTAGGAGATGCCTACAGACAGACAGGATGATATGGATATTTAAGTCTCATTTCCCGTTAGCATTGTTTCTTTCAGTTTAACAACATGGCACAGCACATATTAACACCAAATGTTTGCTCATTTTAACCTTGTAAGTGATAACAAAGTGAGATAACACTGCAAGCTAACCATATTGCATGTGTGTGACTTCCTGCATGAAGACTTCAGGTTTTTGTTGTGTGTGATCTCACTACTAACATTTAGCTCTAGACAAGTTGTTGGGGGCTAGGAATAAAATAGTCAGTGACTTGTATAAAAAAAAAGATATGATTGAACACAAATGTATTAAAAAGTGAATACATTTAAGTAGTACCATGAGTTTGTGTAAATTGAGCAAGTATGCATGAATATATTTAGGTGGATTGAAACAAAGTTTGTAATTTCCCCCAATTTGTGAATCAATACTATCATCCCTACACATAGGTGTCTAAACCTCGAAGTGAAACTCCACTTAAAAAAATGAAAAAAATAAATTAATGCATTATAATATAGTGTGTGTGTGTGTGTTCTTAGGAGAAAATCTATGTGTGCACAATTATTGGGCAACTATTAATGTGCAGGATTATTATGCAACAAAAAGGAAAATGAACATTTTCTCATCTCACTTGTTTATTTTTATCTGTTAAAGTGAGAATAATAAAGAAACAACTCAAAATTTACAAATAAACATTTCTGACATTTTCAAAAAGAAAATGAGTGATCGATTTAGCCACCCTTCGTTTCAATAACAGTCATCAACTTTCCCTCCATTGAACCTCTCAGTTTCTTCATCTGCTGACGATCAACTTTTTGTGCAGCAGCAACCACAGCCTCCCAGACACTGTTCAGAGAGGTGTATTGTTTTCCTTCACCGTAAATCGCCTGTTTAAGAAGGGCCCAAAAGTTCTCAATAGGGTTTAGGTCAGGTGAGGAAGGGGGCCATGTCATTATTATTTCATATTTAAAGCTTTTACTGGCTAGGCACACAGTGGAGTACTTCAATGCATGTGATACAGCACTGTCCTGCATAAATATCATGGTCTTCTTGAAAGATGCAGACTTTTTTGAAGAAAGTGTCTTCTAAAAACTGGCAGTAGGTTTGGGAGATGATTTTAAGGTTCCTCTTCAACCCCAAAGGTCCAACTAGCTCATATTTATTAATACCAGCCCATTAGTACCCCACCTCCACCTTGCTGGCATCTGAGTCAAAGTGGAGCTCTGTGCCCGTTACTGATCCAGCCACGGGTCCATCCATCTGGTCTGTCAAGAGTCACTCATCTCATCAGTTCATAAAACCTTTGAAAATCTGTCTTCAGATATTTCTTGGCCCAGTTTTGACCTTTCAACTTCAAATGTGTCTTGTTGAGTCGTGGTCGGTTTTCAGCCTACCTTACCTTGGTGAGCAGTGAACACCTTGTACGCCTGGGCACTCCAGGTAAGTTGCAGTTCTGGAATATGACAGCACTGGAGGAGAATGGGTTCCTGGTAGCTTCACTTTTGATTCTTCTCAAATCTTTGGCAGTTCATTTGCATGTTTCTTTCTCAACAAATTTCTTGCGACCCTGTTGACTATTTGCAACAAAAAAGTTTGAGGGTTCTGTGATCACACCCCAATATCTTAGCAATTTCAAGAGCGCTGCATCCCTCTGAAATAATTTTTTTTTTTACTTTTCAGTCAGTTAAATCTCGTTTTTGGCCCATTTTGCCTGAGGAAAAGAAGCTGCCTAATTATTATGCACACCTTGATATTGGGTTTTGAAATCCTCAGGCCACACCCGCCCTCATTAGGAGATGCCAAATTTCTGGTAATTTTGAAGCCATGAGAAAAAAAAATCACGTTTTTTCCCGGAAAAAAATGAAAATGTACGGAAAAAGGTTAAAAAATTCAGTGTGGAGTATTTTTACAATTTGAAAGTCATTTGTGGCATGCAAGGATGTGTGTTGTCATCCTTGTAGCTTTTGGAAAATATTTATTCTCACAATATTTGTAAATTGCCAAACTCTAGATGTTGGTCTCACCATTTTACGAAGAGGAGGACATTTTTTTTTACTGAGCAGACCATAGGTAAACATTATTCTGTGATGGTGTAGAACATTATTAGGAATCATTTAAAGGCTATGAAGATAAACTAATTTGTCAGTTACCTGTCAATTGAGGCCTGAGAGGACAGAAACGATCATCTTCTACCATACCAACAATCACCCAACTGTAGGAAGTACAAGATGGCACCCACAAGCTAACTAAACTGAAGCCTTTTCTCTGCAGTGCCCCTAGTGGCAGAAAAGGCATATTTCTTTTTGAGTTTGAGAACTGCATTCAGAAGTACAATGTTACTTGAATTGTATTCCAGTATTCCTCGTCTTCAGCTGAGAGAATGTGCAATGATTTTAAGACTTTACATAAAGTCTCAGAAATCTTTCATTAAGGTCTTTATGGTATATAGTTTGAATACCACACCAAATATATATTTTTTATTATTGTAAAATAACATATTCCACACTCCTTTTTTATTTTTTCCGGAAAAACCCCCCCAATTTTTCTGTTTTTTTTTTCCAGCCCTTCCCATCACTTTCCTCATTACACAAATACACATCGCCTGATATGCTGAAAACCAATAAGCCTTCAAGCTTATGCAGTTTGGATTTAGGACAATATGCATAACAATTGTGCATACTGTGTATCCATCTATCTACCGTGTTTCCCCGAAAGTAAGACCTACCCCGAAAGTAAGACCTAGCGCTATCTTCAGGGATTTCTGTAATATAAGACCTACCCGGAAAAAACAACCCAATTCAGTGGTAGCGCTAGCTTCAGGGATTTCTGTAATATAAGACCTACCCGGAAAATAAGACCTAGTTCGGTGGTAGGTCTTATATTACAGAAATCCCTGAAGATAGCGCTCGGTCTTATTTTCGGGGTAGCTGCACATAATAGAATTTTACATGTTAAGACCGGCTGCCTCGGCTGCCGCTGAAAACTACATTTCCCAGCAGGCACAGTGCGGCATGGACAGTGAGGTCGGGAACTTCTGACTGGTTTCTCCCAGGACGGCATCAGAGCGGAGAGCGGAGAGCAGACAGCTGCAGCCAGGTAAAAATAAGACATCCCCCGTAAATAAGACCTAGTGTCTTTTTTCATGAAAAAAAAAAATATAAGACAGTGTCTTATTTTCGGGGAAACACTGTATCTAGATAGATAGATAGATAGATAGATAGATAGATAGATAGACAGACAGACAGACAGATAGATATAGATAGATACACATACACACAATGCAATCAATGTAATTGTGCTGTAATTTTTTACACTGCAAAAAAAGTAATTTGGTAATCGGGAGGGGTTCTGTATTTGTCAATCTTAACATTGCACAGATGGCATTTACCCCCACATACGTGGGGGACGTATGAGTGACAACAAACAGACAATACTTATATGAGGCAGTACAAAAGTGCCAAAAGTATGACTGCAATCTATACAATCGAGACAAATTAATGCAAATAAAATAGAAAAAAAGAGTTTAACTTTGAAATAGCTATGTCACAATTATGAATATAACTGCAAAGTTAAGTCATTAGCATGAATGCCAATTATCAGAATATGGACAAAGCAGGACAGGAGCGCGACTACCAAAAGGACGTGGATAGGTATATGCAGTACAGATTGTAAATGGATCTTTGTGTGTGAAAAATTCCGTGATTAAGAGGGATTCCTCGAAACACGTAGCCACTGGAGACACCCGACCACCAGAGACCGCCACCACCTGAGACCTCCACCGCCCACACCGCAACCGATCCAGACCAACGACGCACGGCGTGCCCTAGCCGCTTGTAGCTCCTCCCCATTTTTCCGTCTTTGACCGACGCGGCTCGGCCCGGCCAGCCGAGTCCGTGGATGGCCATACGGATCCGCACCTCCAATTGATCAGCCTGTTACACCACCGGAGACACTCCTGCGATCCTGGACCTTCCAAAGGAGGGTGGCATATAGATCACGGGGGAGTCTCTAACTGTAAGTCCCTTTGTCCACTAGTAACAGTGTCACGGAATTTTTCACACACAAAGATTCATTTACAATCTGTACTGCATATACCTATCCACGTCCTTTTGGTAGTCGCGCTCCTGTCCTGCTTTGTCCATATCTGCAATTTTGAATAGACAGGGTCCTCTCCCTGTACCGAGGAGCTGCTGCACACCCTTACACAATAGTCACCGAATTGTAGTGTGCCCACAGGAGTGTGCTTTATCCTTTTTTGTTTTTTTCTGTAATTATCAGAATATGTCAGGCATAAAATTAATGTTTCAATTAGCACTTCCAGGTGTGGTCTTTATTTTGTTAAGGAGCATGAGGCAAACACTACTCCAAAGAGGCCAAATATTAATTCGCTAAACTTCAGGCACATATTTCACAAACATAAAAAATAATACATTTGTCAAGGGCAACATTAATCTAGGACAACATGCAGTATATCTAACATAAACAAACTGCATTGGCAAAGAGAATGAGTGGTCAAGTTAAAATGTATTTAAAAGAAAAACATGCGTTCTGAGTTTTGCATAGTGTGAGAGCGTTAAACCCACTTTTAATTTGTTTTTGCGGTTTGTGTTGCCATTAAGGAGATATATCACTCTTTTTTGTCTTGTGACTATTGTCACACAGGCTAAAAGAAATGGAGAATCCACAATTATAGAGCTGCATAAGAGCAAAAGTTAAGTGGAAATCTTGCAATGGGGACAACTCTTTCAGTGACAATTTAGATGAGAACTCCCCTAAATTTGGGGAGATTCCTCCTTTCATCCTGTTGGGCATCTAGGACAAGAAATTAAGGTAAATCTCCCCAGCAGGACACAGAAAGCAGAAATCATAAGCAGTATTAACCATTCTCTACCATGTCCGAAAATCAAACAAACTGAAGTATACGTACAGTATAGCAAAACATATTTTTCTAAGTTCATTGAGAGGATTAAGACAGACACTTAACAGGATACAAGCACTACAGAAGGTCAGGGTCTAAAACCTTGACAAAATAAAAACACCTTTGTGACCCCTTCTCAGCAAAAAGTGCACTGCCACAGTTGCATACCTGCTGTGTTACAGCACCACCACCTCCTCTATCTCCTCTAGCCACTTTGAGGATTTGTAAATAGTTTCCGTGGCCACTGCATTTCTGGTTCTCATTCTTGCTTCTGCAGGAGAGCTTGTACAATACATCTGGAAACATGTGCCTGCCACAACACTTCTGCTTGAGACCTTGGTGATGCAGGATGACCCTGTCTTCCCTCTGCGGACTTACCGAAACCTGGTCTACATAAAGATACTGTTGATGCATAGACACTTTGATACAAAGTGGCTCCAGGATTAGGGAGTTCATGCCATTCCTTTACATCTAAAACGCACTTTGGAGTAGAAAGAGAGCACACCCTCCCTTTCTCCCTTCTGATGTCTTTTTTCTTTCTTTATCCTCTGGATCTCCAACGCTGTTTGGAGGATATTCGTTTTTTTTTGTTTTTGTTTTTTTCCGTTCAGAATCCCCCGTTTATACAATTTTATATATTTATGTATTGTATATATGCACGATTTTATTCACATTTTTAGTAGATGTGGTTTTATAAGGATTTTTTGTACACTGGTTTGTAGCCTCGGCTGTTTAAACAAGTGATTAGCACCACTGAATGCCAGACTTAATTAATTCACTCGTTTAAACCACACTTTATATTTTTAAGCATTTATCCTTTTATAGTATAACTTCTTTTATACGACAACACACATATATATACATCCATTCAATTGTTACACTCACGATCAATCATCACCCAGTTAAATTACACATTTTTATTCACAGCCTCGTGACTCCACGAGATGTTGAAAGGTGATGCGAGGAATCTGACACTGCACTGTTGCCCTTCTGTTGTCTTGTACCAGTCTTGCCAGTCTCCGTTCTGCCCTAACATTGACTAGTCGCTGACGGCCACAATTCGCACGTTCAGACCCAGATTTTCGGCTGACAGTCCAGTCTTTAAACACTTTAACAATGAGCCCCTCTTAAACATTTAACGAATTCTGCTGTTTTGCTGATATTCACTCCATGGCTTGAGCGCCAACAATCATCCCACGTTCAATGACTGTTAAATCGCACTGTTTACCCATATCTTCCAGAAAAAAAATAACTTCTAATGTCGTGGTAAACAACCTGCTTCCCTATTATAATGGTCTGGCCCTCTAGCAACTTCAGCAAGAAATTATAACTAATTATAGCTATTTTGCCTGCAAACGTCAGGTGGTCATAATAAACTGGCCACTCAAACTGAAAACAAGCCTGCAAACCTGGCTCTACTACATGGTATTTTAATACCCATATTATCAATTCTAAATATAAGCCTGCATCATGTGCAGGTAAATTCTGATCGAGCTAACGGAAGTACAAAGCAAATTAAACATTTATTTACTGTGGTTTCATAATATGGGCACACACAGGCACAATTTTTAAGCTGCCAATGGCTTATTGCTCCAAGATGTACTACTATACAATTCTCATATTACCAGCACTACCATGGTGCTTTGTGAGTTATATCTCTTGGATATTGTCTTTTAGATCACATCATCATTTGTTGATCTTTGCTGCAAGAATATGTATCTAAGCTATATTTTACAAAACATTTGTTGTTGGGTTAAATTTTAAAAGTTATTAAACATAACTATTGAACTATGAAAGAGTCATAAAAATATCTAGACATGAAATTACATGTCTTTCTTTATAGCAAACCCAATATACATTACTAAGTGGGGATGTGGTTTAATTGCAGTAGATTTGTATTTCTTCGCTGTCCTCCCTTTCCTCCCTACAAAATCTGTTTTTTTTTTCTTTTCTTTTCTTGCTATCGGACTGAAGATTTACAGAGCAGCCATATATTAAACTCTCCCCAGAGCTTCTGTTTCAGCATGTTATGAAATTAGGCTATTAACAGCCTGGTTATAAATCGGTCTCAGACATGATTAACACTTTGTGAAATCTCACAACTTGATTATTTTGGAGTACATGTGGACTACAGTTTCTTTTCACGGCTAAAAAAAAAAAACATAATGCCAATGTATTATTCCCAATTTGTTTCTTGACTGTTCCTTTTACTCATTTTTTACCTGGACTGGATAGAGCAGATTTTTTATTTCATTACTTGCTACTGCAAAGGCAAGTTGGTATGCCAGGTAGTAGGGTCAATTTAGTTAAATCAGTTCTCACACTAGTCTACATCTTTCTTTGACTGGTAATATC